>NC_041830.1:5428583-5729666 GCF_900964775.1 Scleropages formosus | reverse complement strand
TATATATTAATGTAACAGCTCTAGCTGGCTCTAAAATACAGTTTTACTAACAGTTTAGGTATGTTAGGTATGTTTGTGTGTCTACATAAAACACAGAGATTCCAATAACCTTTCACAAAAATTAAATGAAATATAAGTGATTTACATGTTTTTTGTAGTCAGAGAATACAGATCACATCCCCAGTACGCGGACAAGAGCTGTGATGTACTTTTGTAAAAAGAAATATATTAGTAATAATTAAATTAGTAATTAAAATTATTAATATTACATACGCAACAAAGAAGACTATTACTACTAATAAGAAAAAAAGTTAATAATGATAATCGTATAATTAATAAAACTTTGGACGTGCCCCGACAAGTCGTCATGTCTAAATAAACTAAAGATTTTCACTTCAGTTAATTAAATAAGTAAGTCGGCATGAAAGAGTGAGTCAGATGCTGTGTTAAGACTACAATATGATTTCGAGCTTAATTTCCACACTTTATCGTGTTATAACGCAATCTATCCATTTGCGCCACTTCTAAAAAAACAAGATAATATTAATTTTGTCAGCGGCTGTTACAGAACACTTCCGCGGTCGCTACCACTTACATTCAAGTCGTTCACTTCTTTCCCATAAACAAGTTGCCTTTGGTTTAACCGGAAACTGAAGACAAAGTTACTGCGGATGTAGGAAAGACGTCAGAGGTTAAGATGGATCCAAAATGGTAGCCCTGAGGCTTCACGAGAGCGTGCAGTGGCACTAATAAGTGCGTGCTGTACTGTGATCGCGACTGCTGAACGCTCCTATACAATAGCCCAGTCACAGGTCTCTACAGATCCAAAATGGCCGCCCGGATGCTTCGAGAGCCTTCAGTAACACAAACTGCATGACTGAGCGTCTGCCAAATGAATAAATATTATTGTTAAGTGCTTAAACTATGAATAAACTCTGAGTAAATCTGGTCCAGGGTTTACCTTTACGATTTCAACTTTCTCTTCATAAATATACGGTCATCCCCGAGATACGCCATGAGAATTCGGTTTAACGAAAAGTTTCATTTTGTCGCTACTTCGTTGTAGCAGGTTTTTCTTCAGGGTTGGATTTCGCGCGGCTGTGGCCAGCTGAGCATTGCAAGACATTTACATTTACTTATTTAGCAGTCATTAGAACCAACACTAACTAGTATTTTGCTGACTGCTTTATCCCAAGTGACACAAAAATGCTAGACACACCGAATTACCCACTCAATTACCTACAGTCGTTCATCCATTATACAGCAGCAGAGCAGTGGAACACAAAGACACACACATACACAGCATGTAATTTAGGGTCAGTCTGCCTGATCTACATCTTCGGACTGCGGGAAGAAATTCAGTCAAACATAAGGAGAAGGAGAGGAGAATTTATTTGTGGGGAGAATTATATGCACATTTATTCTATGTATATTGGTGTTTTTACAATGTCTTTTTATACGTAATTGCAATGTGTTTTATGAACATGCTTAGTATTCTGGCAAGTAGAAGTTTATTTGCAGCATAACCCATAAGGTTTATGTGGTGACAGGATTGGTTGCATGCAATATAGTCACCAATCCACTTGAAACACAAAATCCCAGACAATCAATTCCCCATAACAGAGCCAGTCTCTCCAAGACCACCTTTTTGGCAGAACTGCAGTTACTGTAGTAATTTAATGTACAACCAACATCTTATTTATGACTCTGCTCCTTTGTTCAGACCTCTGCGTCACTATTAGAGAATGTTTGTAAGTCGTTTTGGGGAAAAAAAAGCATCAGTTGAATACATGTAGAGAAGAGCGCTCTATGAAAGTGAATTGAAAATTATAATTTGATACAGAATTTATGATGAGTCTCTGGCCGACCATGTCCCATTTGACTTACAAACTTTGAGGAAAAGCCTCTGAGGTTTGTCAGTAAGGGACCAATTACACTCATCATGTGCTGGCATATGAAAAAAAATTCTACTCCATGGAAAATTTTGGCTTTTCTAAGAAATTTGGACATGCAGACATTTGATCTTTATTTAAACAGTTTCTGTAGATAAAAAGATGATATACTTTTCATCTACAGAAACTTTAAATGAAACAATGAAAAATTGATTTTCAATTATTTATTCAACAAAAAAAAAAAAAAAATTAACTGATATAATATGCCCAAGTGGAAAAATTTCTTTAACTGTGAAATGTTTGAGGGTTTTCTTACATGTACAGCCCATTTCAAATCCCCCCACAACATTTCAATGGGATTCAAATCAGAATCAGATTTATTTGGCCAAGTATGTGTGCACACATACTTGGCCAAATAAATCAAAAATACAGGCTTTGACTTACGCTATTCCATAACCCTCCATTTCTTCTTTTTGAGGTATTCCTTAGGAGATTTACTGGTATGCTTCGAATCACTATCCTAGTGAAAGGTCCATTTCTAGTTCAACTTCAGGTTTTGGACAGATGACTTCATATTGTCTTACAGCACTTTCTGATATGATGCAGAATTCATAGCTGAATATATGACTGCAAGTCAACCAGGCCCTGAGGCAGCTAAGCAACCCCAAGCCATAACATTTCTACCACCATGCCTTACAGTTGGTATGAGGTTCTTCTTCTCAAATGCTGTCTTTTGGTTGGCGCCAAACATGTCTTCTGGTACTGTAGCCAAACAACTATCTCTGATTCATCAGTCTAGAGTACATTGTTCCAGAAGTCCTGGTTTTTGCCTAGGTGTCCATTAGCAAACTTTAGTCTTGTCTTGATGTTGTTTTTGCACAGTAAAAGCTTCCTCCTAGCATGCCTCCCAAGCAGATTAAAGTTGTGCAATCTTTTTCTGATGCTAGATGGATGCACGTTAACAACAACAGTTGCAAGAGTTACCTGCAGATCCTGGGATGAAATCTGAGCATTCTCAGAGACTGCTTTAAGCATCTTACAGGCTGCTCTCAGGCTGAAGTGGCTGGGCCGGCCTGTCCTACACAAATTGGCAGTTGTTTCAAATCTTTTCTACTTGTACATGATTTACTGTACAGTACAATAATTGATGTCAAATAATTTAGAGCTCTTTTAAAATCCATTCCCAGACTCACTGGCATCCAAAATCTTCTTTCTGAAGGCCTTAGAGAGCTCCTCTGATCAAAGCATGGTGACACCACACAATTCAGTAACAAAGAGCAAACCACACCCTAAACGTCTGAGGTTTAAATAGCACGGATTCCTCTGGGATACTCTCTAACAATATTCTAATCATTGGCACTTCATCTGGCTCACCTGATTCTAATTTCGTGCATTGGAAGTTGTGATAAATTTAGGGGTGTACTTACTTTTTCCATGTAAGAAATCTGTGCTTCTGTTTAAATTATAAAAAGGACTACATAATGCGAGTTTGAGGTGTCATTTGTTCAGGTATTTCACTTTTATATATAGGCAGTTATTAAATGAAGATGAAATGTCAACATGTCCAAATTTGTTGAAAAAGGCAAAATTTTCCATGGGGTGTACTTACTTTTTCCACATGACTATATAGCTTACTATAAAACAAGACTAGGGCTCGTCTTCAAATGCATATTAAAGTTAATAAAAAAGTAAGTCACTGATTAACTACACATTAGCATTCACCAATGCTACAAATTCTGACCTTAGCAACACAGGAATTATAACTAATTATTATCAATGAATGCTGCAGTGTGAATTGTTTTCACAAAAGAATTAATTCAAACAAATATTCATTGTATTACAGTATGAATGAAATAAAATTAAACTCAATTTTAAAAAATAGTTCAGATAAAAAGCATCAGTGAACAACAAAAAATCAAAACATGACCTACATTTTCTTAATCCTGGTCAGTCCCCATTCAGCTGGAGGTCAGAGGTCAGATATATTAGTTACACTGGACTGATGGCAGGATTTCTCCTGACATTTTGCCCTTTTGCCCCTGTGTACAAACTCTTCACCATCCTCGTCCTTTTCACGCTCGAGTCTGCCTCTTTTAACAAAATGCTCTATTCTAGACTCCAAGCTTTCACAGCAAGGACGCTCAAGCAAGGGACGGTAGTTGCGCTGTTTAGTTCCCTCAAGGAGCCAACAGGGGTGAGATGACGACTTCTCCTCTGTAACAAAAAAAACACAAACAAGAACACTGAAATTAGTAAAGATTTTGCTTTTTTTCAGTTTTTCTTTTTTTTTTTAAAGCATTGCTTTTAAGTCTAAAATACTTCCACTAATGTAATAACTGTTCACCACATATTTCATGAAATTTGTAACAGTGATCAAAAGGGAAAAGGTATGAAAATTTTTGAAAGGCAGGTCATGCAATATCATGAATTTTTTCCTAAATCACTTAAATCTTTGGTATTACTAAAGCCATGCTTCAATAACTTTCTTAGACACCTGAGCTCTGGAGGCCCTGGATCATTCCCTGCAGAATTTGGCTCTTCACCGCTGAGAGGGTCCAGTGCTGCTGCAGCGTGGCCAAAACACGATCCACCTCTTCAGCTTCTCTTTGCCAGCTCAGCCCCTCAAAGTGGCAATCATACAACACCAGGGGGTAGTCCATAGCCATGCTGGCAAAGTATATGGAACAATAATTCCTTTACAGAAGTGCACAGATCAATGGGCCCTTCCCTCCCCTCCCGCCCACTGCACCGTAGTAAAATCTAACAGTTTAAATTTTACATGTAGTCACTTGGCAGACACTTTTCTAAAAATCAGTGCACACCTAAGAGTAAACAAAAGTGCATTACACCAAAAGATGAAGAGCGAGGTACAGACACACAGTTCAAACTAAAGTCAATACCAATACCAGCTCAATACCACCACTTTTGCCAGCAGACATTGCACAAATAGCTGCATTATAGGATTTTAGGGCATACATTTTAACAGAAAATGTACTGAAATTTTGTGAAACAGACAGAAGATCAGGAGAGAAATGAGTCCAAAAGAGTTGAGTTTTGAGAGTCCTGAATGTTGAGAAGGATTCAGGTCTGAGTGAGAAAAGGAGCCCATTTCACCATACTGTAGCCAGAGCCGAGAACATGAAGAGTATAAATTTCTATCAATATTTTTATCCATATATTGTTACAAAAATATATATGATGGGCCTTAACTGAAGTATTCTGCAGATACATTTAAGTAACGAACTGCTGCCCCCCCCAACATCAGCAATGAAGTCTTCAAAACAAACGTGACCAGAATTTGCTGACAACCACAATAGCACAGAGACCAAGTTGTACAGTTTTGCTGAAAGATAAAAATATCTCTGAGAATCCATGCTTACTATACCTATACTGGGGTTTCCTTGGGTTCTTCTCAACATCCAGTAACTGATCAATGACGTCTGGTTTCTCCAGTTTCTGTCCAATCATGAACAGGACAGCCATCATGCAGCGCACCTGGAGGAAAGTTAAACACTCTTGTACTCCACGACAAAGTCTTTTGATCTTGGATTTGCTCATTTGGGAATCAGCAATGAATTCCTGACCTGGTGGTACAGAAAGGCCAGACCCTTGACCTCGAAGAAGAAGAGGTCATATGAGTCACTGGAGGCTGTCTTTTGGAGCTGAGCTGCCTGAATAGAAGCTGACAAGATAGTCCTTTGGAACTGAAGAACCCCGTTGCCAACATCCATTTTGCAAAGGTTCCGAAAATCATGGGTACCTTCGTAGCTGCAGACAAATGCTAAATATTAGATGATACCACCCCTATCTGCCCTTGTTTTCGGTTTCACGGTCATTTTCACATCAAAATGACATAAATCCTCATCTATTCACCACTGAGACATGGCTTAAAAACAAACGAAACATGCATCTTTAACGAAAAATAATATCCAGTTACCGTTTTGCAGCTTCAGTCATGAGTTCCACATCCAAATCCCCACGAGGAAAATAATACCGGTAAGTTCTGGACTGACAGTCAAAGCGCGCGCTGAAGCCAGTCTCTACAGCAGCCCAGTCTAATACTCTAATGTCTGGGGGCAGAACTCTGTTCAGTATCTTGGTGTAGGGAAGCTCTGCAGTGTTTGGCTTCTGCTTGTCATCAATATTAGGCGGGAGGATCACCCCCAAACCGCCACAGAACTGCGTGGAGCGCAAGTCAATGGTAATAACCTAGAAAAACAAATTGTCATGTCATGATTGCAAGACACAGAAACTTGCTGCTTTGGAGATGTGCATTTTTTTGTGCTACCTGAATAAACTATGTTTTATGAAGAGCAAACTTTAATCTTTTCAAAATGAAGGAAAAAAAAAAACATTTACAAATACACATGCCTCTGCATTTTTTGCAAATGTTTCTATTCAGTGGTACTGAAAAATTTCAAGCATCCAAGATCCTCATTAAATTTTCTAGTGTTGCATCTCCATACACAATAATGAAGCAGTAAACAGACGTCATGGCGAACGGAAAAGCCAGTTTCTTAAAAATTATTAATAATAATTAAATAGTTGATTCACGTACAAAAAGTATCCGACACATTTCTAGATTAGGATATTTTTTCAGGAGCAGTTCAGGGTGAGCATCTTGATTAAGGGCAGCATGAGTAAGTGGGGTTTAAACTGGAAATCTTGAGATTGTAAATTCCTGTCCTTTACCACTAACTTTCCTAAAACTTGACCAATTTCAGTCACAACTCTTCAAAGACAAAGTCACAGCTACAGAGCTATTCTAAAAACTTATTATATATTACATATGTATTATGGGGACAACTGGGGTTGTAGTGGTTAAAGCTGCTGCCTTTGGATCCAAAGGTCACAGGTTCGTTTCCCACCTCCAGCACCCTTGAACAAGGTCGTCGTCCGTACCGCTCACCGCATAGGGGCACGGGGAATCGGAGCCTAACCCGGCACACACCCAGGACGGGACGCCAGTCCATCGCAAGGCACCCCAAGCGGGACTCGAACCCCAGACCCACCAAAAAGCAGGACCTGGACCAACCCACTGCGCCACCGCACCCCCCTTGAACAAGGTACTTACCCTAAATTGCTCCAGCAAAATTACCCAGCTGTATAAATGGGTAAATAATTGTAACCGTAAGCCACTTTGTAAGTCACTTCAGAGAAAAGCATCAGCTAAATGAATAAATGTATTTGTTGGTGTTTGTTTTGGGTTCTCATTGAAAGGCAGGAAGAATCAGATAAAGACCTGCGAGAAGGCGCTGACTCCCTTGTCAGTGCGACCACATCGATGATAATTGGAGGTCTGGCGGTCCTGAATCAGCCTGGTCTTAAGTAAGGCCTCAAAGAGTCTGGCCTCCACTGTGTTGTCCGTGTTTTCCTGTACAGCAAAGCCTTGGTAGTCCCAACCCAGATAGGCCAGACGCAGGGCAACATGACGCCGGGGGTGGGCTGAAAAATCGAATGCCCGGGTCTGACCCCCTTTCTTCCCCTTCTTCTTGCCCTCATCTGCTTGGATGTTCTTTCCTCCAGGTTCAGATTCAGGTTCCATTTCTTTCTCATCCACCCATTCCTTCTCCTTCAGCAGAGCCTTCAGCCTTTTCACTTCCTCCTCCAACCCCCTCAGTTGCTCTTGTAAAGACTCGGACATACCAGGGCTGTGGATGAAAGAAGATCTGGGGGCTCGATTTGGTCTCAGGAGAATGTTAAAACATCATGTGAAAAGATAAGTCTTCCAGACAATCAATACAATACCGTTAGCGAATCGTATTAATCAAAAATATCATAATTAAGACAACGACACATTTACCTTTATGTAAACTTTCTTATTTTGCCTGTAGTTCAACAAATTAGTTTTTTAAACACATTACGTGCAGATGTTATACACAGCTTCCCTCTACACGTGGATCAAACTATTTCCGGAAATATGGCGAGTTCCGGTGCCTCTAGGGGTTGTGGGATTTGTAGTTATGGAGGGTTTACTTTTCTTCTGACGAACATCACATTTTGGCCTCGAGATGTCAGTAAATCCCACTGTACGATTTATTTGGCTCGTATAGGTACTTATTACCACAATGCAAGCATGCATCGATGTATTTATACTATGTAATAAAATGAAACATTTAATTTTTCTTCAAATATAAAAATATTGGCTTACAGCACTAACAATTCTTTTTTCAGAACTCATAAAATATCAGTCACTGTTTGATTTGTTGGGCTAATTTCAGGTTCTATGTTGATACAGATGTCTACAGATTGTTTTTTGTTATTTTAAAGTGTAAATCACTTTGGGTGAATAATGTGTGGGTTGATACTACATAGTGTCCTCCAAGTCGCTTTGCAGAAAAGTGTTGGCTAAATGAAGTAATGTAAAGATAGGTTGACTAGTCTAGTATCTGTTTAAAATTTACAGTACTTGATGTTAAGGGGGATAAACAATGTGGGAAAAGATTTTCACATACCACAAATAATCTCAAAGAATGCAGGAATGTAAAGGTATGCAAAATCATTGTTGCATTAGAAATATCCTCAAAAAGGGCCTGGGGTAGGGATGAGGGCAGCAGATGGCACAAGGTGATAGCTTGCAATCTGAAGATCCTGGTCCCCCTCCTGCTGTGATATCTGTTATTCAGGGTATAACAGCGTATAATATTGTAGTACCCCGAAATTGACACAGTATGAATACTCTATAAAATCGTAAATGATTGTACATGCAAGACAGCATCAAACATATGATCTTCTGTTGTTAATTTGTAGGCAGCAACATCTGGATATAATTTATTTTTAACTATCTTACACCAGTTAACACATGTCTACACTCTGCAAACCTCAGTCCCACCCAATTGCCTATACATATTTTTCAAAAAAAAAAAAGAGAAAAAGAAAAAAAAAAAAAAGTCTGTTACAAACTGCATAGCTGAATCTATCAGGTCAGGTGTGATTGAGAAAAAAAAAATGAATTTAATTTATTCACATTAACAACATATGTCTAATCAAAATAGATTTTCACAAAACAGGGTCCTTCTGAACTAATATAATTCATCAAAGGATATTTTACATAATCTTTGCTAAACACAGCAAATTGCTCTTAGGCGTTATTACGACGTGTCGTGTTACGCAGTTTACGCGCAAAGCTACGCAGTTTACGCGCAAAATTCCTCATGCATTTATTGCGGCGCTGAGTGAGGAGAGTCTCGTATGCAGGTGGCTCTTGTTCCTTCAGTACAAACACAAACTAAATACTAATACAAAACCACCTTTGTCATCTCCCTTGGAGAAGCGTACATCATGGTTCCCCCCCCCCAGCAGAAAGCTATAACTCCTTTATGTAGCATACGTTGAATATTTTAAGAACATAAACCGTGTGCGAGCAATAATAAAACTGAAAGGGTCCCTCAACAGGAAACTAGAAGTCACCAAACCTGTGATCAATTAATCCTTTTAAAAATATCTCTTTATTAAATTATTGATTCATCTTTAACTTAGCAAAGAAAAACTAGAAAAAAAAACCTCTAAATAAGATCGTCGAACTAAATCGTCACACACATTAACTTAAGGAGACAGATACTACTAGTAATACGCTTTAAGATGGAACCATTTTACAGAAATTGAATTCGGAAATCGCGTTCGTCTGACAGAAGATTAAACCACAAGCCACTTAAATCCATTCAAATAAGGGCTTAAATGCAGTTAACATGTGTTTCAAACCGTCGCCAAAAAGTGCCACAGACTTTATGACCACAGATCTCCTCAAAATTCCGTCGTCAGTACCCTCCCTAAATATAAACACATAAAATAGACATTCATACCGGACTCAAAAAAAATCTAAACATCACTTTTCAATATTAAAACATTCAAAAAAAAAAAAAATCAAAATATCAACAAAATGAGGTTAAAACAGATTAAAACCAATTAGTGATCAATTAGCCCAGATCAAGTTACCAGCTGACAGCATAAAACCACAAGAAGAGGAGGGACCTTGAGGGAAGAAACTCATAATGTGTGGTTTTGTGTGGAGTCGTAGCTAAAAGATTAACAGGTGGTTTTTCCCCTTGCTCTTTTATTACCCAAACAAGGTGTGCTTTCCATTTTGAGGGTAATTTCAGTGTTTTTGTGATTGTAGTTGATCCCTGTCATGCATATAGCTGATATCATGGGGGGAGGGGTTGATTCCATCATCATGGTGTATGTGTTTCAACAATGGCTCAAATTCTTTAAGAATAGTTTTTTTTTGTGATGGCAGACTCCTAGATATGGGAAGAAACATTGGTACTGAGTGGTGGTGTGGAATAGTAGTGGGCAGCAGTAGAGATCTGCAGTACAGAGTGAAAGCAGGAACTCCTAGTATTGATAGTGCATCTACATTCAATGGGTCTAGTGCAACAGCCATGGGTAACAAGCTTTAATACACTAGTTTTACATTATTTAATATAGCTTATCTAATTTGTTGCACACATCCAGCTACATCTCATTGTTTTGCCATCTTTTCCCACACTTTGTTTACATTTATTTATTTAGCAGATGCTTTTCTCCAAGGTGATGTACATCTAATAGAAAATGCAATTTGTGCATTACATTAGGAGAGACAGTTGTGGGTGTGTCATATGCATTGATGCTTATCATATGAGTAGCTGCATGAAACTCAGAATGTTGATTCCTGATCACCTTCCTAAATTTTTTTGAGATAAACATTATGTTACAGGAATAGCTGTGTAAAGGTTTATCTGGGCATGATCTTAAAGTTATGGTGCATGAACATTTACACCTTACATGAACGTAAGGGATCATAAGTGAAGTGAGTCTGGCAAAGGTGAGTTTTCAGACCCTTTTTAAATGTGGACAGAGATTCAGCAGTTCTGAGAGGGGGAGGTCATCCCACCACAATGGAGCCAGAATTGAGAACCTTCATGCTTTTCCTTTTGCACATGGGACCACCAAGTTGGTAGATGTGGAGGAGCATAGCAGTCTTTTTGGGATATAATGGATGATGAAGTCCTGTAGATATCGGGGAGCAGTTCTATTGATGCAGTTGTAGGCAATAACCAGGGTCTTAAATTTGATCTGGGCAGCTATAGGAGGCCAGTGCAGAGACATGAGTAGAGGAGATACATGGGAACGCTTTGGTAAGTCAAACAGAGCTCATGTAGCAGTGTTGTGTATAAGCTGTAGAGGTGAGATGGCAGTAGCAGGAAGGCCAGACAGGAGAGAGTTGCAGTAGTCCAGATGGGATATCACTATGGCCTGGACAAGTAGCTGGACAGAGTCAGTTGTGAGGTAAGGATGGATATCTGTTGTGGCTTTGATGTGCTGAGGTGATGTGATTATAAGTGATAGATAATGTGTATTTTAGAAGCTTTGTCCAGGTAGTTGTATGAGTGGTCTGTATAGAATGCCTCCCTTTCTCCTGGAGCAGATCATAACACTCCTGTTGTGTCCTGTGGATTCTAAAGTCAAGTCCCAGTGGCAGTTTGGCAGGCAGATCTCAGCGTGAGACATTTAATGTGAACTTCACATGTTCAGTAGTAAGATATAAAAGGGACAGGGACATGTTGTGCACTTTGGGATAATTTTATGATTAACTGGTATGTGTGTATCAACAGAGGTTGTTTTTTGAGATCTTTGTTCCAGAGTAACTTTACCGGACATCTTTCATTCCTGTCACGTCATTAGTGTACTCTTGTGCTGCTTTGACTCTGATGAATGGCTGAATACTTCCATTTTGTATGTAGGCATGAAAAACATCCAGCCCTTAGTATAATGCCTTCACCTGTTTGACAAAAACACTTAAACATGTCTGTAAAGAAGGAAACTTGCTTGCTGGTGAAATACAGAAGATCAGCAGATAACTTACTACACCTGCACTGCTTTTGAAGTATATCGGTGGGCAATATTAATGCTGGATGAGAAAAGACGGTTCTAATGAATGCATCCTGTTCAGCATGTTTTATTGAATTCCTAACCTCTTGAGTGTCACTCTTACTATAGCAGCTATTCAAACATGTTAAACAAGGAAAATGAAAGTCTGCTTGAAAGTGCCTCCTATAATTCTCAGCTTTTTTTTTTTTTTATTGCCTTGCTCCTTGTCCGTGATAATGACATTAGTAGATTTTATGATAACTCAATCTTGCTGAATGAAAGATAGGTATGCAACAGGTTATTCCACTCCCTGCAGAGATTTTTGTCATCTCTCTCTGATCACCCCATTCCCCCATGTGTTATTGCTTTGATAATGACTGCTATATCATGTCAGGAAAACTGAGACAGGCTATGTGATGAGCAGTGTAAGATCTAAGAGTTATTGACAACCCATAGGATGAAGAGGGGAAGGAGTGGGTGGTTTTAGAAAGAGACAAAACAGAAAGCAAAGGGATGATCAACAGGGTTGTCGAGAGAGAGAGAGAGAGAGAGACTAAGGAAGTGTGAGAAAGGCTGAGAGACAGAGAAAGGGTTTGATAAGGAGACTGGAAATGACTCTTGTTTTGTTGCCTTCTGCGTCAATAGACTCAGTCCTCTCCCGCTGCTGGATATGAGTAGCAACAGCCCCAGAAAGATGTACGTGTCCACTTTCAGGATTGATCTCCAGCGACCCAGAAATGCTGGGGAGAAGGTGAAGGAGAATGGGACAGTTGACAGGATGTCCATCTCTGAGAGGATGGCTGAGATTCCTAACGCAGGTAAGGACAAGTTTCTTTGTGTTTCATTCAGTGGTGACATTTTTGCCTGGAATGGTTCATACAAATATACTCTGGTAGTAAAATGAATGATATTAAACATTTTATTTGAAAAAGCATGTTGGTGCATCTTTAATCTGTTATGGAAAGAAAATTAAAACTCCTTACATGGGCTTTTTATCTCTATTTTTCTCGGGTTCTTGTTTTGAGTTAAAGGTCATTTTAAATTTATAGCATACCAATATTTTGCAATTAATGTGCAATTAAAAAAAATAAAATGACTATTAATAAGGTTTAATATACAATGTATGATTTTTCAGGATGCTGCCAGTACTGAGATAGACAATCTTTTTCTGAGTTACCATCACAGGGGCAGCTACTGACTGGGTTTAGTAAACAAAGAATATGTGTAGCAACACAGAGTGACTATGTATTTACAAAATGTGGGTTTTTTTTTTTTTTTTTTGTGCGCCCTCTGATCATATTTGTTTTAACTTGCAGATAAACCTGTGACATGAAATTTTACAGTAAGCTGTAACTGAAATGAACACTTAGGCTTTAAATGTCCCATTACATAGGGTGCAATGTGATCTAAAAGCCACTTAATGTGAATTTCAGATGCTGTTTCCTTTTTTATGAACTGTATAGCAGGAAGTGACTAATCTTAAAAAGGCCAGCTACATATGATTTTGAATACAGTACAGTTGACCAATGTTTTTGAATGTCATACAAAATTTCACGTCTAAGTGACATTCTTGATAATTAAGCATACTGAAAGCTTTGCACTTTAAGTATGCACTCAGTTAACATCCATTTTCGGTAAGATTTCTACATGTTTTATTATTTAGCATTTGGTTTCAACATAAAGGGAAGAAAGTTTGAGTAATTATAAAATACAAGTAACACATTTTTTCAAACACAATGGGAGTCAATGGGTGATATATTGGTATGAAGCTGAGAGGTCATCTTCATGGTTCATAATTATTGTTTCAGCAACAGGGGGGCTGTTACAGGTTTCTGTACTTCCTAAAGCAAGTTTGTTTGCATGTTCCTCGAAATCTGCAGATCAGTTTCTCAAGTGGAATACGTTGAGTTCATCTGAAACCAACTTTGAGATTTAAACCTCATTTATTTAAAAAAGGTTGTCACATCAGGAAACTTGTGGCTCTAACCCTTCTTTGTGATTCAATTGCTTCTCACTTCCTTCTAAAATATCTAGATTATCTATATTCTGGCCTTTTAGACCCTGTTAGCATAACTAATATTTTTAAATGTATTAACATATGTAGATTTTCTGAAAATGCAACAGTTAATTTGTGGATAACATTTACTCTGAAGTTTTGGATTTCCATCCAAACCACATTACCACACATCAGTTTGGGAAAAGCTGTAAGCATTTTTAAGACTGTAGTTATGTTTCAGATGTTGTAAAATGAAACAAAAAATTGACTTCCCTCCCAGACAGTTTGTCCAAGTGTTCATCCTGTAGCACTTCCTCATATTTTGGATTGTCATTGTTCTGCTCCAGGTCGAGACCACATTCTAAACATCCTGTATATTTATAACTTTTCTCAAAAATTGAGTATCTTTTTCTGCCAACATTCAAGTTCTCTTTATCAGGAATACTGTATAGGGCAAATGTTGTTAATCACAAAAATGCTTGATTAAGTCTGCCAACCATCACCAGGTCTAACACTCTTACTTGTTTGCAAGGGAAGGTACTGGTGCTTTCTCCATCAGCACATTGAACCATATGAACCCTAATTTAAGCCTAGACACAACGGGGGGGGGGGGGAGGGAATCTACACTTGGAGTAGTTTTTGTTAATCTACCTGAAAGAAAAAGGAGGAGAAAAGCACCTGTTGTGTAACAAAGGGGTTGACTTTGTCTGCAGTGTATCTGCAAGTAGGAATATTTATGCTACAACACAAGTGTAATGTAGGTTTGATCAGGATCTTTCAAGCAAACCTCCTTTCAGCCTCAGTATATGTGTATATTTTATTGTGCATATTTTTGGTCCTCCTGCCATTGTTTGCCAATTAATGCCACTGTCATAATGCATGAACTACTGATACATTCAAATTAAATTATGAAAAGATTTGAAAATGCAAAGTATGGGGGGGGGGGAATAGAAATTAACCACAAAATTGATTTTCTTTTTAGTGGTTCTATTTAAGGTCTAGAGGGGAGGCGCAGTGGCATATTGGGTTGGTCTGGGGTGCAAGTCCCGCTTAGGGTGCCTTCAGATGGACTGGCACCCCGTCCTGGGTGTGTCCCCTCCAGCCTTTCGCCCTGTGTTTCCAGGTTAGGCTCAGGTTCACTGCGACCGTGTGTGTGTGTGTGTGTGTGTGTGTGTGTGTGTGTGAGAGAGATTCATTCCACACTGCACAGAAAGCAAACCATTACAGGAAAGTGGGAGTGGGGTTGATACGGCTCATATAAAGCAGATTGATGTTGCCAAATTAATTCATTAATTTTCCTGTCATACTCCCAGATTCTGTCCTTCCCAAAGGCAACCATATGATTGTCAATATTATCTGACCATTGTTGGACACGGTTAGAAATATGAAACAAAACTTGGCAATGCCTACATTTTTTTTCTTTATTTAGGTGTAGAAGGTTCTAGATATTAACCAATATTGGAAGTAATTATTTAACTAAAAGGCAAGTTTTTAAAAAAAAAAAAAAAGGCAATCTATTTTCAAGGCTGAAATAGTACCTGCAGGCTTCCATTATTGTGACCTGAACCAGTTGAAACTACTTTCTAAAGAGCATTGTGTCGCTCAGTCGTGTTGCTGGAAAACAGGTGAAGCAAGTCCACCGCTACTGTAAGACTTACCTGGCTGCCTTACAAACTGCTCAGTTCATGAACCAGGAAGAACATCATTAATCCAGTTATTCTTACAGGTATTGTATATGGGTGTATTGACTCAGAAGGATTAAAAGTGATAGTCCTGGGACCTTTGGGTCATCATCAAATGCATACCAGCATTTTGCAAGTTTTCTTGCATCACATTATCAAATACCTGTCATTCAGGTATTCCTTTTTTTTTTTTTTTTTTAAAATTTAATTTTATGGCTTTGGGTCTTCTCTCCTGCCTGGAATATGAAACCAGCTGTCTCTTTCTCTGTCCCTGACAGAATGTAACCTTGGGATCACAAGAGGTAAACCTTCTGCTCAACCTCCTTGCAGCGGAAGCAAAGGAACTTCACCACCCAACAGCCACGTTAAGGAACAAACAACTGGGCCTGTTGAACAACCCAGGACTCGTGCAAACAGAACAGGTAGCAGGATGTTTTACTCATAGCGGAAGATGTTTACTCGTATGTCGGCTCCTCTGTCTAAAATGAGATCTAACGGTCTATCCGCATCAATTTATAACCTTAAATGACAATATTCAAATATATGAAAACTAAAGCAAAGATGGGACAGCACACACAAGCTTACCAAAATAGTTATATTTCTTGTAACATGATGGGCGTGTTTCAGCAGGATGCTTTCATTGTGCCACCGTACTGCATTATTGAAGAATATAGAATATAACGATAAAATATGCGGATGAAGGTATCCCTCCAAAACGCTTCAGTCATGCTAGAAGAAATAAAATTATTTTGGTAAGTCTCTCCCACTTTTGCTTTAGTTTTCATATATACCAAGGCGTTCAGAGCGCCCGAGCCCTTTCAGTATTCAAATATTTAAATGTTTGCCTAAAGATAGTGGATGTGGTTGGAGCCTTAATTAGCTGCTTGAATGAAAATTTTTGCCTAAGTCCGCTCACTGGGTTTGCGTGACAGCTACTTATTTGCACTCATTCGTCGACCCCTTGCTCTCCTCCTCGCTTCCCATCTGTCATATCTACTGTGAAGCCACAGCCCCAGTTATATATTCGTCCAGGTTATAATCACTTTCAGCTGAAGTTACTCAAGACAGGCAAGTTGCAGCAGGAACCGGTAAGGATTTTTAATGATATGATGCTGTTTTCGGTGAATGTTCAAATGGGGAATTTCTTCTGTAAACATTCTCTTATCTCATGACTTGAAAGCCAGATGGGTTTTTTTTTTTTTTTTTTTGTGTGTTCCCCCCCCTTTCCTTCACAGATCCAGCCTGCTTCTTTAATAAAGCTTTCCCTCTGAAAATGCATCCGATTACCCTAATGTACTGTTTAAGGAGTAATTCTTTAAGGTCTAGTTAATTCATTTTTACAAGTCTTCAGTACTCCGTACTGGGTGTTTTATTTTTGCTGACAATTTATAGTGTTAGTGCGGATACATTTCCGTGAAATTCAAAAAATTAAAAATGATTTCTCTTCCGCTATTGGACTTCAGCGCAACCAAACTGAACGTAGGATGGCATTGTGGTGCAGGAGGTAGTGCTGGTGTCTCTCAGCTCCTCAACTGTGTGTTTGGATCTGTGCAATTTGTATGTTCTCCCTGTGTTTGTCAGCTCCGGTCCAAACACATTTAACATGAATTGATACCCTAAACACCACTTTTGGTTGTGGTGTGTGAACGTGCTACACTGCTCTGTTATATGAAGATCTGCGAATGACTGTAGGCGTTTTGTTAAAAAATCACCTTGAGCGAAAGTGTCATCTACTTAATGCCAGTTGTATGTCGCTTGGGTGAAGAGCATCTGCTGAATGAGTAAATGAAAGTGCAATGCTTAATGGTACACTTGATATGTTATTAAATATTTCATGCAGATTTTTTTTTTTCTTTTAAATCTAAAGAAGTCGAGTGGTTGATTTTTAGAACAGCTTTTCAGTTTTTTTTTTTTATGGAGACACTTTAGTTATTATATGATCGTCTATCCATTCATGATTGTGCAATGGCATTTTTACATATATAATCAACTTGTGCTCAACCAAAGCAGGATATGTTGGTGGAACAGAGGCTCAAGTCACACTAGCGAAACATGACTTCCTTTGAAAATTTGAATAATGGTAGTCGCAGGAAACTTATCAGTAATAACTGCAAATTCAGTTAAATTAGGGTGAGAGAATGCCAGCAATTCCTGCTGACTTGAACCATATACGGTAAAATGGAATGCCGTGGGAAAGAGCTGTATGTTGTTCAACTGCTAACCCCTCTGTTTTCTTGAGAGTAAACACAATTATGAATTTGCTTTGATATGCGAGTGCAGTTTGTTTTTACTGGACACTTGGGAAGGGTTATTTCTCAACCCTGGGCCAGTGGCTGGAGCTGAGATAAAGTAGCACATAACTTCATAAGATGTGCACCACTTTTTACTCTTATATATTTCTATAATGTTGCAGTGTGGCACAGTTGTGCAGCGGGTAGTCGTGTGAGTGGACATAGGTTTCATCTTCACTCATTATGCGTAGCGTTTCCATGATCTCCCATTTGACATGGTGCTCTGGTTTCCTCCCACAGTCCAAAGACCTGTGTTTCAGGGAAACTGGTGGCTTGGCATCCTGTTTTGTGTGAGTGTGGGGTGAAGGGCACCCTGCAATGGACCGGAATCATGTCTGGGCTGTACAATGACTAGTTATATAAAATCCTATGATTCTGCGATAGACTCTGGACCTCTGTGACCCTGCTGCAGGAAAGCAGTTATGAAAAGTCAGTGAATGAGTGAGAAGTTGGCAGAAAATCTTTAATCTGACAATCGTGATCTTCCTCCTGTAAGATTTCCTTGTGCACCTAATGATGTGGTCTGAATAGTAATAAAGTGCACTGCACCCAGATCGACCAACACCCATCTCGATGCCTGTGTTCCTCCAGAAGCTCCGCTGAAGTTTGAGAAGATCCCCGAGAGCCTCGAGGTGAGGGCAGGAGAACAGGCCCAACTGCAGTGCACCTTCCACAGCTCGTTCCCCGTTGCCTGCTGCTGGATCCACAACAAACAGCAGGTTGCGATCTCACCAGCAGAGCCCCACAGCTCAGCACCTCCCCCTGTATCATGTGATTTGTGGCACCTGTACTCAGTATCTGAGTTTATTGTGACGCGTCTAGGTGGTAAGCGGACTTCGGATCCAGGTGGAGAGCAGCAGTCAGGGTAGCAAGCTGGTGATCTCGAAGGCGCAGCCGGAGGACGCAGGCAGCTACACTGTTGTGGCCAGAGATCAAAATGGTTCAATTCAACACAAAGTCAACCTTAGTGTAATTGGTGAGTCCTGTTCCCCCTCAATGTTCTCCCAGACACACACAACCATACTTGCCCTGATTGAAGGCTTCATTTTCCTACTGTCACCTATAAGCTGAGGAGCACTAGCTCATTTGACATCATGGCTGATGAGGGGTTTCAAGCTCTGATCTTGCGGGGTTAGTCGGTGTCAAGAACAACTGTTTACCCTTCTGCTCTACAGATCGGCCCGAGCCTCCAGCATCTGCTCCTGTCATTTCTCAGCTGACTTCTAGCTCTCTGGTTTTGTCCTGGTCGGGACCCAGTTACGACGGAGGCAGTGCCGTCACGGGATACGTGATAGAAGTAAGGGCAGGAGGTTCTGGGAAACCTGGGAACTGGAGTGAGGTGACCAGCTGCTGCACAAGTACCTCATACAGGGTGCAATCGGGTCTGGAGCCCCAGAGGCAATACTGCTTCCGTGTCAGGGCTTACAACCGAGCGGGAGTAAGCGAACCCAGCCAGCAGTCGGAAATTATCAAAATGGACAGCCAAGGTGAGCAAACGGCTGTAAGATGACATCGGCTCTGTGTCGTCCGCATGTGGAATAAGTAACTTGCGGTAACATTTTATAATTGGAGTGCTGTCAGTTATATTCCTGATAGCAATGCCGGATCAGATCCACATTTCCACATGTAAAGGACTTCTTGAAAGTGTTTGTGGGCCAATGATTGATTTACTCCGAGAAAGGGTACTATTGGTGAATACCGTATGTCAGTATGCTGTCCAGCTAGTGTCATCCTCGGCGTATGTGAAACGACCCAGCAGCAGTCTGTTCACATATATAGTAAATGTGTGATGACATTCCTTTTCTGTGTGCGTTTTGAGCCGAGCCGCTGGAGGAGCTCCAGGAGTACGTGAACGTCACCATCGACACAACCAATAGAGTGAGCGACCACTACGATGTCCTGAACAAGCTGGGAGTGTAAGTGCCTTCCAGCTTAACCAGATACAGACACATTGGAATCCTAGCTCATTTATTTACATTTAATCATCATAGCAGATGCTTTTTTTTTTTTCCGCCAAAGCAACATGCATCTTGGAAAACAATACAAAAGTGGGCTACATAAACAGAAGGAAAAATTTGGATGCAGATGTATGATTGTAAAGTACAGGCAATTTGCCACATACCACCATATGGACCAGTACACAATGCATGAGTGGCTGCATATATATATATATATTTATTAAGCATAGTATATGTTTATCAAGCACTTAGGAGGAAAGGAGAATTCTACATAATCTATATAATCCTTCACAGGAACGGATTTTTTTTTTTAATGATAAGGGAAAGAACGTAATACAAGACAGCAGCCACAATTAACTCGGAGGCAGAACAAAATACTTGTCTATTTGTGTTGACAAAATTGAGCTCCCTCCCCAGTTCCTAGTGACCTGCAAGTCACCCACTGACTGTTTAGGCAGAAAAACGGGAATATTTTAGTGTCTAGACAAGCAGTAGCTTGTTGAAAGGAATTTTCTATGGAAAGAAAAAATAAATAAATCCTGGCAAACTTTAAACAAATCTGGTCAACTGGGGGGGGTGCGGTGACCGGGTCCTGCTCTCCAGTGGGTCTGGGGTTTGAGTCCCACTTGGGGTGCCTTGCGACGGACTGGCATCCCCGTCCTGAGTGCGTCCCCCTCAAGCTTTATGCCCTGTGTTGCTGGGTTAGGCTCTGGCTCCTCATGACCCCACATGGGACAAGCAGTTTCAGATTGTGTGTGGTCAACCGGAGATTTCAGTGAAATTTAACATGCCTTGCAAATGGCTACAGAATTCGCTCGGGAAGCACCATATGCTTTTTTTTTTTTTTTTTTTTTTTTTTTTTTTCTCCTCTCCTCCCTCCCCGCACTGAGTAAAGATGAGCTACGTAATTGATACAAACAGTTGCCGCTGGTGCTGCAGTGTTGTACCTGCTATATTATAAATCCAGCTACACCAATGGATAAAAGCATCTAATTTTGAGCTAATGTAGCTGAAATTAAACTTTTCAAAGAATTGTATTTGATTGGTGTTTTGCACAGCAGGAAAACCATCACAGTTCAGCTGACCCAGTGTTGAGAAAACAGGCTCTATGAAGCGCAAAGACTGCTGGTCCTGCAGGCAGATTCCATACCTGGTCATATGACCAGGTTCAAATAGCTTTAGTGCAGTTATGCAAAGTAATTGCCTTAAACTACTGCAGTAAAAATTACTCAGCTGTATAAATGGGTAAATATTTGTGAGTTCCTTTGGAAAAGGGTGTCGGCTAAATTAACAAATGTAAATCTGTGTGGTCTTTCTGGCAGGGGGAAGTTTGGGGAGGTCTTTCTTCTGAAGCACAAGAAGACTGGCAGGGAGTGCGCGGGGAAGTTTTACAAGGCTCGCCTGAGCAAGGAGAAGGTGGCGGCCCGCAAGGAGATCGAGCTGATGAATGAGCTGCACCACCCCAAGCTGGTGCAGTGTCTGGGGGCGTACGAGAGCCGATCGGAGCTCGTCATGGTCATGGAATTGTACGTTGCAGGCCTCCGCCTTCCAGCGCGTTGTAGCACCTGTAGGAATCTCCTGCCTTACAGGGAGAAAAGATCAGCGGGGTCCGATTAATGCGTAAAATGCATTAATGTTATTGAGAGAAATTTTATACATCAAAAATCATAAAGACAAACCCTTATTTCTGTAATTACTTAATTGGTATTTTATCGCTTGGTAAATACTCCTCAAATGTGAGTTTTTCATAGTCTGCAATGGACTGGCATCCTATCCAGGGTGTACTCCCCTCAGTCTTGTTTCCAACGCTTCCGGAATAGACTCCAAATAACCGTGACCCTGCTTTGGACAAGCAGTTACTGATATTGGATGGATGGATAGATGGAGGGTTGGGCTATCAGTTTAGTACAGTGGCGACCAACTTTGGTTGTCAGTGGCTGCCTGTGGGCTTGAGATCATAACACTCATCTGTTGGTGTGAAGCTGCTAAAGATGTACAATAATAAGGTGTTATGAGCTTGAATGA
Organism: Scleropages formosus; assembly: GCF_900964775.1. Lineage (NCBI taxonomy): Eukaryota > Metazoa > Chordata > Actinopteri > Osteoglossiformes > Osteoglossidae > Scleropages > Scleropages formosus. The sequence goes on along the minus strand of NC_041830.1, from coordinate 5,707,973 downwards.
GCAGAGATTCAGACACCTCACCATTCATGTGTCTCTGCAGCATTGCTGGTGGAGAGCTTTTTGAACGCATTGTGGATGACAGCTTTGAGCACACAGAACCCACTTGCGTCCAGTACGTGCAGCAGATCCTCGAAGGCATCCAGTACATGCACCAGAAAGGCATTGTGCACCTGGACCTCAAACCCGAGAACATTGTGTGTGCTGACAGGACGGGAACCTTCATCAAAATCATCGACTTTGGTCTGGCCAACAAGCTGGGTGAGTACTGGGAAGGAAGACGACGGTCAAAAAGAGAAACTTCGGAGGCTCTTGGGAAGCCCCATGTAAAGTGTTGTTTTCTTTTGCGTTCCTCTTAAGGCAGTTAATGTGAGAGACCAGAACAATGACAAAAATGACATGATACTGAATCTGTTGAAATAGCTAGTTGCTACTGAAAGAAAATAGGTTTATATTCATGAATTGTGTTGTGGATTTGTCTGTCAGACCCTAAGACTCCCTTAAAAGTGATGCATGGAACACCAGAGTTTGTGGCCCCCGAGGTGATCGCCTATGAGCCGGTTGGTCTGGCCACTGACATGTGGAGCATCGGTGTTATCTGCTACATCTTGTAAGCAACAGGGGCCACTTTCCTGCCCTCTGCAGCCTGTTGTTTTCTCATGTCCAAAGTTTGTGTATTTGCACACCCAACAAGGAATAATCCCTAATGTCATCTATGGGTGCTTTGGTGCAGGGCCCAGATCTGGTAATCCAAGTTCTGAGATGTAAAACTTTCCTGAATTATTTTTGCATTTCAAACAGTATAATTTGGCTAAACTTATTATTTTTGCTAGGGGTGGAATGGTGGCACAATGAGTACTGCTGCAGGAGAACGTGGAGTTGATATGTGATGTTCTCACTTCATCTGCATGCGTTTCCTCCAGGTGCTCTGGTTTCTTCCCTCGGGTCAAAGACATGCAGTTCAGGGAAACTAGTGACGCTAAATGGCCCTTAGTGTGCGAATTGGAGAGTGAATGTATGCATGTGTGGCTACCCTGCGATGGGCTTATATCCCCTCCAGGGTCTAACCCCTCAGCCTTGCGCCCAATGCTTCCAGGCTGAGCTCCAGTTCCCTGCAACCCTGTTCAGGAGAAGCAGTTACTGACATTGGATTGGTGGATTATTATTGCTAAATTATGTTTAAATTTTACATATGACATATCTAGCAGTAGAATATTCTTTGCATCTCCTTTTAAACGGATAAATTTTAATCCAAATTTTAAAAAGTGGAATCAAATTAAGATATAAATCCAATTTTTATAAGGTAAAACAATGCACAAAAGAGTAATTGCAGTCAAGTCCTAATACTAAATCTGGCACTAGTAAACTGGGAAAGTTTTCATCCAGTTTTCTGCTCCTTGTCTGTGTTTGTCAGGTTGAGTGGGGAGTCACCCTTCCAGGGAGACAGTGATGCGGAGACGTTGGCTCTGGTCACAGCAGCTCAGTGGGAGTTTGATGAAGAGAGTTTTGAGGAGATCACTGAGCAGGCCAAAGACTTCATCAGCGCTCTACTCAAGAAAGACATGAAGTCAGTCCTTTGACCCAATGAAGCTATTTTATCTCTGGGAAAAGGGATTTACACCTGCAATTTATAGTCAAAGAAAGAAACTCTAAATCCTGTGTCTGGCAGGTCTTTGAATATGCCATTTTATAAGTAGCTAAGCAATTGATTTAACTATTTAATATTTTCCAGATTAAATTATTTTCTCATTTTATTACTGATTTGCCTAGCAGCTTCCAGACTGCTGGAAAAAAATGTTGAGAAATTCCTACTGTATCGCATTGATACACGGGCAACTCTATGCTGGCTACTAAATTTGATTACTGATTGATTACTAAACTTACGAACATAGTTGGGACCAGAGGTCTGTCTAAATCAATATGTTCATTGCTTCAAATTCAATTTAACAGTTAATCAATAAAAGGTACATAATGCATATACTCCAATTATTAGGTTCTATGAAAAACTTTATAAATGGCCACACCTCATATGGGATGTCATTACATTGCAGTGTAACACTTTTTATGAATTATCCTCATCCTCCTGTTGAATCCTACTAACTGGCTGATTTGTCAGATAAGCATGTTTGTCAGGCTTTTTAATTGTCTAAACAATCAGTAAAAGCTTAATACAGACATTCCTTGACTTATCTATAGGTTATGTCCTGTGCTACCTCCCAATGCTCAACTGGTTCCGTTGACCAATTAACTCAGCACTACACTACTCCACAACTGCCTACAGCTCACAGCCATACCCATGTCCTACACTGTGTATTTATTTATTCATTGTCTTGTGCCATGTTCTGTCTTGCACCATGGTCTTCGAAGAAACGACATTTTGTTCCACTGTATGCAAGCTGTATGGAGAAATGACAAAAACTACTTGAACTTGAAATCTTGGATGTAGCAGCTAAAATAAATTTAAATCACTTTATATAATGTTGTATACACTCTTAACTTCAAACTAAAATGAAGAAAGTGTCACAAAATTGAATTCTTGTTGAATGCTGGTTGTCAACCAGTTCATCCCATGAACATGGACAATGTTCATCTTGATCACCATCACTCAAGAAGACCAGACATGAGCTGTAAATTTTGTGAAACCCAGTTTAATTGCAGTTGTCCCACCCTCAGATTCTGGTTGGGTGCATTTTAATGGCATCTAGTTGCAGAAATGAAACAATTTTTTTTCCTCTACATAAGATGGCAGAAGGGGTTGGACCAGTATCTTTGAAAATAGTCCATTTACATTTTTGAATTTGCTAACTAGAGGACTGCCTCATTTCTCATAGGCGCAGGCTTTCTTGTGAAAAAGCACTGGCCCACCCATGGATGGCGGCCTTTGCTTCTGCTGACCCCCGTGCTGCCAAGTCTCTTTCCAAGGAGAAGATGAAGAAGTTCCTGGCCAGGCAGAAGTGGAAGGTACTTTATAACTAAACTTGCAGAACCTGTGGTTACTGTATAAAATCTTTCATACACAGATGGTCCTCGATTTACGATGGGGTCACGTTCCGATAAGATATTTTTGACTTACGATGGGTTTAAGTCGAAAATGCACTTAATCCACCTAACCTACCAAACATCACTTCTTACCCTTTAAGATGGTCGAGATCATTGATTGCGAAAGTCCAAGTTCACGTGTGATTACGAGCTTGTCACCTTCAACAAAGTGGCTTTGTCATTTCAACCATATACAGCGAAACAAAACAATGTTCCTCCAGGACCATGTTGCTGCATAAAACACAAAGCTACTTACACAGCACTACTCAAAGTGCATGTGTGCAAGCAGCAGAAGGCAGCACAGTAATTACTAAAGAAAACACAAAAAAAAAAAAAAAACTGCTCTTACAATATAAAAATAAATACTACAGATATAGACATACTAATTAGTTTCTCCTTAACAGTAATTGCTCTCCTCCTCTTCTTCCTACCACTAGCAGGAGACACAGATGGACAATTCTTAGACATGATGGATGCACAAAATACAACATGGATACAGCAGGATATCCAGAAAAAGAACTCTGGCAACACAGAACGCTGTAGAGTATCAGTTGTATACACTAGCAAGCGGGTGGCAGACTGGGAGATGCAGATCGCTGCTGCTGCTGCCCAGCATCGTGAGAGTATCGCACTGCATATTGCTTGCTTGGGGAAAAAAAATCAAAATTTGAAGTACGGTTTCTACTGAATGCATATTGCTTTCGCGCCATCGTGAAGTCGAAAAATCGTAAGTGGAACCATTGTAAGTTGAGGAACTTCTGTATACATTTATTCATTTAGCTGATACTTCTCTCTAAAGCAACTTAACTATTTACCAAATTATACAGCTGGATAATTTCTACTGGAGCAATATAGAGTAAATACACTGCTCAGAGGTAATGCAGCAGGAGGTGAGATTTAAATCTGCAACCTTTGAGTCTAAAGACAGCAACTCTAACCTCTATGGTATCTGCTGCATACACAAACTTTATGAACCACCATGTTTCTGTTTTTGTTCTGTTTAGAAAACCGGAAAAGCTCTTCTGGCCCTAAAGAGAATGGCATTGCTCTCCAACAAATCAGTTGAGTCTGAGTCCCCTTTCAGCAATGAAAAAGGTAAGGGAGTGAGGATACATCACTACTTGAACATAGTGTACATCACTAGTTCCACAAGATGCCAAACCAGTCAATCACAATTAACTTTGTTGGAAACTATATATGTTTACAGAAACATTTTGTGGTGAAGCTAAAATGAAGAAATTTTATCATGTCCGTAAATGAAGCATAAGCTCAAAATGGCATGACATGGCAACCCTCTTTCCAAGAGTCAGCTTGTTTGTTTACTGGGGGTCTTTGGTGTAATGTGACTTGATCTCTCCGGCTCCTAACAGATTCTGCCCTGGGCCTGGAGACAGAGCTTGCTTTGGAGAAGCAGCTGCAGCAGGAGCCATACTTTACCAAAACTCTGGTGGATCAGACCAAGCCCTTGGGCTCCACTGTTCACCTTACATGTCACATCCAGGGTACTTTTCACCCTCTATTGGCCACTTGAAGTACTGTCATTGGGTGCCCAATTTTAGACTGTTCTTACACCAGCAAATCTTACAAAGTCAGAAGTTGGACACTGTCCTAAAATGGCATTCTAATCACTGATAAAATATGCCATACATTAGTTGAAATATATGAACTATATTAGTTGTATAGGAACATTTACGTTAAAGTGGGTCTTTTCCCCCCCCCAATATTTTAGATATGCCACAGCTCTGGAAGAAATTGCAGCATGTCACTCATCGCTCTTTCTGACCATTTTCCAAACAGGGTATCCGGCCCCAAATGTGCAGTGGCTTCAGGAGGGTGAACTCGTGGTAGAGTCCCCAAGGGTGCAGGTGGAGTGTGATACAGATGGCAGCTGCAGCCTGGTTCTGACTGATTTGAGGATGGAGGATGCCGGGGTGTACGCCTGCAAGGCTACCAACAGTCTAGGGGAAGTGATGTGCTCTGCCAAAGTGGCAGTGACCTGAGCAAGGTGAGACAAGTTTAAAAAAAGATGCACACACCACCTTTAGGGAAACTACTGCTCATTTTAGCACTTTATTGTGCCTTTATATATTTTTAATGTCTCTAGATGATGGTTAACAGAATTATGCCATAATGAGTTCAGTTATCAGTGGGGCTGGGAATTGCCAAGTGTCAAAATATAAAGTTATTTGGCCAAATTGTGAAATTTTAATTTTGTGCTTGTTTTTGCTTTGGTTTCATAAGTCAGTTGGCATGCACCTGCAATATAAGTGGTTAGTTCTCAAATGTGACACTGACGGTATATTTTACCACAATGGGGGGAAAAACTGCTTTAGTGCATCTTTCAAAATCACACTTGAAGTATAAAGAAATGTTTTTGTTGTACAATGAGTTTTAATGTTCACTTTTAATGATCCTCAGACCTTTGTAAGCATTAATTATCAATATGTGCTGGATAAAACTCTTTTCCATAAATAACTTGTACAAAACCAGCAGCAATGCTGTTAGTAGGTCCTGTGTGTAATATATATATATATATATATTAGTTATCCAATATTGAAGCAGTATCTAAATATAATGCATTTTATTGTAACCTTCCTTAAATGAATATTTTAAATCTATTAAAAGCCAAATCAATTCTTTGGGTTTCTGTGTGGTTTAATTGCTGCTTTTTTTTAAATCAGTAATGCTGTAATGAAGTCTGAATTTGGACCTGGACATCTCAAATTATTTGCGCATGTTGAGGCACACAAAACACTTTTCTAGTTAGTAGGAAGGGCAGCAAGCAGTAAAAAGTTACGGTTACAGAAACTTGGAAGAAATGGCAGGTAATGAAGAAACATTTTGCTTTAGGACTAACGGAACTGAAGCATTTCTCAATTCTGTTGCTTTCTGAAATTTAGACACACCCAAAATCAGCTCAAACTATTTTGTAGGTTTTCAACATAAGTCAAAAGGGGATTATAAAGAGGAATTACAAGCATAAAACCTATGATCACATCTTACTTGTGGTTTATGTCCACTTGTCCTATTTCGACAGCATTATCACTGGGGTACTGTTGTTTGGCGAGAGCATCATCGTGCTTATTTCAGGCCCGTGTGTACTGTATGCAGTGATGTCTGGCCTGGAAGTTCAAAATTGTGTTACAGGCAGCATGACCTAGCACCAATATGAGATATTTCGGAGAGGTGGGGTGTAAACGCCATGTACACAAAACTGACATAAGCATAAGGTTAATGAAATGCTATACAGACTGCGATATAAAATTACATCTTTCCACTCAGCAGTCAATATTCAAGCTATGAAGTGTGAAACTTTTTTTTTTTTTTAACCAAGTCTTAAATCTAATATTTTACCTTAAACACTGCAATTCTATTTCCCTGAACAGAATTTATGATCTTCACTATAAATAACCATGAAAACTAAACAGTAGTGATGTGATAAGGAACATTTTGAAATGTTGCTCAAAATACATTACCCCTCTGACCCATTAGGATGGAAAGTTTGTTTTTCAATACTTTGGCATAGCTGCTGTTATGCTGGCATGCCAACAAAAGCAAATTTACCTAAAATATCTACCCACCAGACAGGGGGGTGTGGTGGCGCAGCAGGGTGGACCACGTCCAGGTCTAGGGTTGAAGTCCCACTTGGGGTGCCTTGGGACGGACTGGCGTCCTGCCCTGGGTGTGTCCCCTCCCCCTCCAGGCCTACACCCTGCATTGCTGGTTTAGGCTCCGGCCCGTCACAACCCCAATTGGGATAAGCGGTTTCAGTCCGTGTGTGTGTGTGTGTGTGTGTGTGTGTGTGTGTGTGTGTGTGTACCCACTGAATTTTATAACTGGAATGTACAGAAGCTGTGCAGCATGTTGTAGCCCCTGGTCCCCTAACCCCTGTGTACTCATGATTACATTTCTCTATCAAAGGGGTAGAAACATAGAAGAGATATTTGGTTGACAAGAGAACTGTCACTGTGTGAGAAGAGCACTCTATAAAAATAAAATGAAATGAATTGTCAATGTACAATGGAATGTCCAGCTCTGCTTACATGTTTATAATATTCTTCTCTGTAATATTAGTAGTTACTCATAAGCTATACAGCCAAAAATAAATTTCAGCTGGAAAACAAAATAATGTAAAAAGTACAGTTATGGTATTTGGGAACAAAGAACTATTGACATTTACAGGAAAGGTTTCAGCAGAACATTGCATGTTTAAAAACAATTCCACAAAGATATAAAAATACATATTCTATCAAATTAAAAATCAGATCTCTCCTGCTGATGTAATGCACGTGTATTGCTCTCTGAGATGTATGTTGTATTGGAGATGACCCTCTACTAAGTGAATAAATGTAATGTGAAGAGGTCAAATGAATCTGAAAATGTCCACAATGATGTTCTTGCATGCTGACACCATGGTAAGTTATGTATTTAATGACTTCATGGGGAGAAGGGGGTATATCCTATAGCCCTGTTCCTTTGTGGCCCGTCCTGGACGGTTGACTGGAGTCCATACAGGTCTTTCGAAAGCGTTAACCAACTATGTGGCTACCTCATCAAAGAACACAGCTACCAGTCCAGAGTGCAGCACTGACCAAACTCAAATGCAAGCAAAAAGGTACATTTATAATCAAGTTTCAGCCCGTGTGCAACATGACACCTAAATGAGCATAAAAATTAGTGCACAGATTTTAACTTAATATAATTCACATGTTGTAAACCAGCAAACAGGGAAAACTGTGTTAATCCTTACTGCCCTTGAAAACTCAGTGGAAGTAGATTGTTTCCCAAAATACACAAAAAACACAGAACTGATATTTGTTTCTAACAGGTGGTTCTTACATCCCAAAACAGCAGTAAAAAATCAATAAAGATGTGACATCACAAAGCATTCATACAGGGTTAATGTATTTTCACCTGATCATGAGGAGTTACATTAATTGCATTCACACGTTGGGGTGTACTTTTTCACAATTTCATTATTTATACTTTATTACAGCAGAATTTTTAGTTCTTAAATTCCTCTGTTTTATATCTTATACGAACATCTGGAAGCATAGTGGTTACAGCTATTCCCTGTGGATCTCAGGGTTACCGGTTCTATCCCCACCTCTCTTTGTAGTACCCTTGAGCAAGGTACTTACCCTAAATTGCTACAATATAATTACCCAGCTGTATAAATGAGTGAATAATTTTAACCTTAGATTATAAGTTGCTTGGAGAAAAGTGTTAGCTAAATGTTCTATTATTCATAATATGGTACTCACTTATGTCTTTAAATTTTACCCCATTATGTCTCCTTTTCCTTTCTCTGCCATAGAAATTTCTGGAATACCAAGGTCCTCTTTTCCGGACACTGTGGATTTCCTATTTTTTGGGCACAACCTGTTGAGGGAGAGTATGCGGGTCTATAACGGGCTGTGGAGAAGCTACAGGGCCAGAAGTCTGCGATTTTGTAACATCTGGGAAGAATCCACAGGATCTTATTTATACCTCATTACTGAGACTCTAAAGAACAGAGTTGTCTGAAAGCGATAAATTCTAACACACACATAAACTAAAATACAAAAAGTTTATTTAAAGTGAGTCTGAGGAGGCTTTCTTTCACTGTACTATATCTGGCCTGTACTGCCATCTGGGCTGCAGGGAAGGTCTTTCAATCCAATGATAGGTTTCCAGTAATTTAATCTGGTTTAATATTTCTAACAGCTTTCCTAATTGAAGAAAAAAAATCCCATCACTGATAAATTACATATAAGGATAACTTAGAATATAATAAAAATCTCGTGAAAGTGACAGGAAAGGGGTTTAAGATTCAAAGATACTTTCAAGGGGCTTACGTAGAAGTCCATGTTGCAGGAGTCAGGTCGGCTCCTGTCCACAGGTTCAAAAGTCCACAATGTTTCTAGGTGACTGAATAGAGGGCTGTCAGCACACGTTGTCTGGAACATACAAACACACGTCAGCGGCAGGTCCAGGCAGCAGGACAGCTAACAAACCTGAATCAGACAGACTATAGGAACCATAGCCTTTACAGTCACGGCCCAAACTCTCAAATTTACACATTAGCCTTTTTGCTTCAGCACCATATCTCAAAAGATACGGTGAACAAGCTAATTCAGCTGGAACAATGGATTTGTGTAAAAACAGACATAGGGAAAAAATTACTGAAAATGGAAAAAAAATTTAAAATAGAAATATTTTCAGAAAGTAAAACATACAAAAATGGGCATTAAAAAAAACAAAAAAAAAGCATAAATACACACATACATACAAATGTACTTACATATTCCCGTGTGGGAGCACAAACATTTACATTACAACCCCTGTTATACATCAGCCAATCAGAGCGAGGTTAGCACATCACCCAGGCTCAGTGCCTCCCTCTCTCTAAGTCTGCAAAGCCAGCACTTGCTTGCATGTATTTCACAGCGCTCTTTAGCCATTGTTTTCCTGTAGTAAAACATTGTTTATGCATACAAGTACGTACAGTATAAGTGTGTTTCTGTGTGTGTGCATACATACACATAGTATAGAAAAATATGCAGCATCAGGGTCAACAGATTTTTGGAGAAACCCCAAGAAAGACCCAAGGAAAGCCCTGCTGCTGTACAGTTAAGCAAAGTACACAATGGGATTTGCTTCAGTAAAATAGTCACATTAAAAATGGAGAAAATTCTAAGCTGTGCAAAACTGCTTTGGATGAAAATGTTTGCAGTGAGCAACACTCATGGTGTAATGCTCTGCGCAATCTGTGAAAGGATGAGCTGTAACTACAGGTCACAATTTTTAAGAGGATATTTATTAGTGCAGTAATTTAAGCAAAATTAACCCCAGGCTTGTCCATTTTTAAGCAATATCATAATTTCTAATAATTCAGTCATTCATTCAACAAAACACGAATATTTAAAACAACTTTTTAATGATTTTTGACATACAACTAAAAATTTTTTAAAATTGCAGTATTTACATTTTGGTCAAAACTAAATTCAAAATATGAAAATTTATTATTCTTTCACATTCCAATGTTCTTTTAAATATAAAGGGTAGAGAAGAAAATGGCCTGGGTATGTTGACATACATACTGAAGATTTATGAATCACCTGACCATCAGTAAACCAGCAAAAGGAACATATTTAAATAGTGTCATTCATAAACAATGTTATTCACAGCTTTAGATCTACATTACAGGCACATTGCTGTACTAGGTCTGGCCAGCAGCAGGTGAAGTATCTTATGAACAGGACTTGTGATCAAATGTTTTAAGGTGGAAGTCTCAGGACCAGAAGAGTTGCTACAGCCTTATCAGAATACTTACCCTAAAATGGATCAATATCCTAACTCTGCGCTGTTTAATGTTATGCAAGTTCCTTTAAACAATAGCTTTAAAAAAATTAATTGTGGTAACTGTAAAGAAAATGCCCAAAAGTCACATGTCAAAGTCAATCCTGAGCCACTAACATAGTCACGTACAGTTCTGATGGTAATATAAATACAGGCCACCCAGAAATGGCCCGTGAACTGAGCTGGGTTCAGTGTGGTTGCAATTTCCTGTGAAGTCGACCATGTCAGCAGAGTCACAATTCATGGCTGCCTGTGAGCTGTCTTTGAGAGATGCGCTCCTGGAGGAGGTCCCAGGCCTTTTGAACCTGTCAATGAACACCCACAAACGACATGAGTCCAAACAGCATACAACTACTGTATATGGACTGACACCAGTATATGATCACAGGGTAGCAATGTTATTAGATGCCACAATTTTGCTGCAAACTCTCTCAGGTCCATATTTCACCACATTTTACAATTGCAGGATGTACTGTGATTATCGCAGCATGCCAAACCTACTCCAGGGAACCGGTGAGAACATGTTAAGGTCTTCACAGCCAAACATTAACACTTTTATAAAAACTGAAGCAACATGTACATGTGTAAAAGCTATTGCTTAGACATGGTCCTCGTACCTGTCTCTGTGTGACTTCGGGGTCCCAAAGGGTACACAGAACCACATTGGCTTGCTCCACCTGCTGCATGTTGGACAACTGGCTCTGCAGTCTCTGACGCGCATCTTCAGCAGTCAGCCGGTCCCGTGTTGTGATCCTAGAAACTGCCTGTAAAACAGATGAACTTCAACAACTCCAGTAGCACTGAACATCAGGAAGTCAATACAGTAGTGACGGAGTGACAGATCAGCAACTGACTGAGAATCAAAGTTCACTAGCACCAGCAGTGATGCATAACAGGAAATTAAATCAGTAATCACTGATAGCCCTCCTGAATGTACTTCTATGTTGGTAGTTGTAGTAAGAAATAACTAATAAGAACTGACTACATACAACCAGAAAAATCATGAAAAGACAGCTGTGGGTACCTCTTCCTCTGGGATTATCGTAACCCAAACCTCATGCACCATGTCTACCCAGCCAGCCTCCAGCAGCACAGCCGCATCTACCACACACACTTGCTTCCCTGGTGGACACATAGACATGAGTCCATTAAACTCACAGTACAGTCATCCTTGTTCAATGGACACTCACATGTCACACACCCAGACGACACCCATCACTATTATTTCACTTACATACAAGAGTACATCCATCATTGCGCATACACAAAGGTCTCATGCACACAGCACATTTATCCTTAAATATAGTTACAGACATTTCTCCTATAATAAAAATTACCATTATACCTTACGGAAAACAATACATTTGGTTTCCAAAAAAAACATGTAATCTAAAATGAAATAAAATACCCAAATAAAAAGGTATTTTTTTCATGCAGGATAACTACATCAAAAATATTTTATAATATTTGCGCATCATTTGTAACAAGCTTGTCTTTTAACTTTATACGTTCATTCATTATCAATAGTCATGTATCTAAGCACTGTCGTGAGTCTACTCAGGGATTATTGAGTGCAAGACAATGTACACCCTGGATGAGGACATTGTGATAACTTGGCTCATAGATTATGATATAAAAGAATAAAAAATCACAAAAGTGTGTCAGAGTGTCACAAATTTTAGATGCTCTCATTTGATTGATTATTTCTGATAACCTAATAGTATTCAGATTCTAAAAGCTGCTTGTATTGTTTACATTGCATTTAACAGTCACTTGTTCCTACCTTACTTGTAAAAGTTAGAATTAAGAAAGACCATGTAGCATAGTGATTAGAGTTATCACCTTGCACTAGAAGGTCCCAGGTTTTAAACCCTACTCCATCTGTAGTACCCTTGATCAAGTGATTTGCAATGAATTAATACATTAAAATTACTTGATGTATAAATTAGTAAAAAACTGTAACACTAAGTCAGCTAGGTATATCAGTAATGATGCTATGATATGCTGTTTTAGTTGTGATTTATATTTACTTTAATTGATGGTTATCAAACAGGAAGTAAGAAATAAAAAGTATATAATTACCATTTGTTAATTTCCATTTGTTATGGAATAAGTGTGACCAAGTTAATAAACTGAAGTGAAAACAGCTAGAATGGCATCACTGGGGCACATAAACCTTTTGTGTTCAAGGCACCAAAGCATGTATCATTCTAAGTAAAATGCAGAATTTGGAAGTAAAACGACTATGTAACAGACAAAAATACCACTGTACTGAAAAATAAGGCTGTTGTTGGGCATATATTTTCATGAGCAGCTGTAGCAGATTTCTGTTGTATGGGGCCCTGTTACATGGTCTTGCAGGAAAAGCTAAGTCAATGCTATAGCCACCTCGACATACCTTGCTCTCTCGCCTGTCGGATTCTCTGTTTCACAAGAAGTGCAATCTCAGGCCACACGATGTCAGTAAGGCATTTCAATCGGTCCTGGGACACCAGAACTTTCAATTAGCATTTCCCAGCATTAACCAGCAAAGTACACCAACATGTGAAAATGTTAATTTTGTTTGAAAACTTCAAAACTGCTACATTACCTTGTTGTTGAAGACCTTACGACCAAGGCACCGTCTATTGATAGTTTTATCCTCATTCAAAATGTCTAAAATGGGAAAAAGAGTGACATCACAGGTGCATTAAGTAAATCATAAATTAATGGCACACATATTTAAAGTACATTACAGAAGCCAGATCAGGAAGCCTCGGAGCATTCTAATTAATGTGCATTAAAAGCTGCAAATAATGTCACAACCATTAATTTTTCATATAATTTTTGCACTAGGCTTCTCAATCGCTTTCTTTTTTTTAAAACTTGAAAAGGTAAACCATAACGAAAGCCTCTGACTCATGTAGTGCCCATTCACTGTCTGAAAGTCCATGCAATAGGAGCACAACGTTGCATACCTGACCCAAACTCTTCAACCACCTTCTGGTAGGCGACTTCCCCAGGCTGGTATGTCTGGTGCCCCAGCTGGTCAGCATCAATGCGAATTGCACCAAGGGCCTCCAGACGGCAAGCCACAGAGCTCTTACCACTCCCACTGCCCCCGGTGAGGCCAATCACATAGGGGAAGGGGGTAAGATGAGGCCGGTCCTATAGGAGCCACACAGCACAAATTCAAGAAAGAGAAAAACTGCATCAATGAGAACAGAGTGCAAACACAGGCTCCTCAATGAGCTGAATTAACTACTTACTTAGCTCTTTGCTTTAGTACAAAATGAGCTCACTATACTGTGTTTATTGCAGAATACTTAAATGACAGGGGGTGTGGTGGAGCTGCAGGTTTGGCTGGGGCCTGCTCTGTGGTGGGTCTGGGGTTCGAGTCCTGCTTGGGATGCTTTGTGGCAGAGTGACGTCCCATCCGGAGTGTGTCCCCTCCCCCTTCAGCCTTGCGCCCTGTGTTACCAGGTTAGGCTCCAGCTTACCGTGACCCCACTTGGGACAGGTGTGTGTATGTGTGTGTACTTATATGATTCTTCGAACTGGAAATGTAATTTAAAAGAAAATCAGCATTCCAGGGTATAGATATGAGAGACATGAAAGTCTTCACTGGTTTACCCCTGGTTAACAGACCCTGGCTAACCTACAGTTGGACTGAGTTTGGATATAATACAGACACGATTAATATTTAATATGTATTTTGGCATTATGTCAAAATTCAGCAAGACCAACACTCTAATGCTGTATAATTATCTCCTTATATTTCACAGCATAAAAGTAATGTTAATACTTGCTTACAGAACATTTCAGTATTTTCAGTCAATAATATTACTTTATACCAGCTCCCATCTTTTATAAGAGCATTTTCAGGGTTCATTAAGCTTTATTTGACAAATTTTTCAAGATTTGTTGAGCAACTAGAGCGGACTGTGATCTTAGAAAACCAGGAGTTTCTGACGAGAAACAGTTGTCAAGTGTAATCAAAAGCTATGTTTAAAAATAGTTTTGCACATGATACAGAAATGACAGATTGATGGGTATTCAGACGTGGTCAATGCAGGCCTGAGTTGGAGTGACGCACGCAATACGTTTGTCAAGAAAAGGGAGCAGAGTGTCTCTGAATACAGTATTGTTCGACAGCCTTCCAACTTCACTAACTAACAGGTTTTTTCAGGGGGAAAAAAGATCAAAATGTCCTTCTATGAACAAGGACTTTCTCCTCCAACAGTAAAGAAAATAGAGCGGTAGTAGCAAAAGATGAAAGAGGATAGTGAAAGGGATGGAGATGTGGGAGGTCATTCCTCTGATTTGGTTCATGCGCTTTTGTTTTTCCAGCGACATCTGTCCTTTTTCAAATTAGGTGAGTGACATTATAGGAGAAGAATTAAATAAGGCTTCTGTGACCCAAAAAAGCACATACACAGGGATCACTGAAAGGCAAAAAAAAAAAAAAAAAAAGAATTCATCACTGTGCCTTCAGCTGCTAGTGATCTTTAAACACAGTACATTTCCTGGTGTCTGAAGCCATCTCCAACATTAGCTAATCCACAGAGAAAGCATACCACTTTGTGCATGCCACTTCTGCAAACACAGCTAATACTGTAGATACATAAATAAAAACAAGCAAAACTAAAGAGCAGCGTTAAACACACTCAATTCAAATTTTGTACTTCAAGTAATAAACCAACTCTCCCTCACAATTAAATTTGTAAATAGGGGACTAACTGTATTGTAATGCACTCAACTGTCCAGTAGTTACAATATTCAGTCATCTGGATGGGACGCTAGTCTGTCTCAAGGCACCCCAAGTGGGACTTGAACCCCAGACCCACCAGAGAGCAGGAGCCGGCCAAACCCGATGCGCCACCACGCACCCCCCCCCCCGTCTTAAGGTCCAACTAAGGTTAATTAAGAGCTAAATGTGGAGGTCTGCAGTGGTCTAAATTCCAACAGCATCGAAGTAAAACGCTAATTTTCTGCAGACAAGGGATTTACTATTAATAAGCAGTAGCAACTTCTCGTTTCAGTGTTTGAGCAGCATACTAAAACGCAACATGTATTCACTGTCACTGTTTTCCAAAAGAAAAGAGACTTATCCATTCAGTGACAAATATGGGTTCAGCAAAATTTAGAAAAGCAAAGAGCAAACATATCATAAACTCCTTACACCAAGAGAATGTTTTCACATCAATTAAACCACAGGCCACTTGGCTCCTGAAATTCCAGTTAAATATTAGATGGCAAGGCCAGCAGACTGTTCAAAACATGCACTTTGAACTAGTTTTCAATGTCTTGCATGTAAAAGTCAGATGTCCTTTATTCTAAGTAACCATGCCTGTTTGAGAGCCTAATAAGAAAATTAAAAAAATGAACAATATCCATCCATCCATCTCCTTTCCCGCTTGTGCTAGCAGGGTCGCAGTGGCAACAGGGAGAGCAGAGAGGGCCAGCTGCCCCTGTCCCCCGACATATAATCCCTCCAGAGGGTCCTGGGCCGACCTCGGGGCCTCGTCCCAGTTGGCCGTGCCTGGTGTACCACCAAAGGGAGGTGCCCAGGGGCCATCCTTACCAGATGCCCAAACCACCTCAACTGTCTCCTCTCAATTAACAATAGTTATATAGTAAAAAATTTAACAACAATTTTAAAACTGTAGAAAGCACTTAGCAGTAAAACTAAAATTAAAAAAAAGTGAACAAACATGACTCACCATATTACAAATCTTGCATTCCTATACTTGAGCAATACAGAAATTTGCAACCCATTAAGGCTAATGATAAAATACAGCCTCTCCCCTTCTTAAGACCTATGCAACTTACAACCCTCCGTACATTCAAACAAAAAAAAATTCTGTATAAATTTAAAAAAAAAAAAGTCATATGAAATCTACAATAATAAAGCAAAGACAAGGGAATGTTGTACAGGTATACGACTTCTACATGCCAAGCTAACTTACGTCCATTTCGAGATCCGCAGACGTACGGTATGTCGGTGAATGGAAGTATATAGTAAATACTTGATGTCAACACTTATAGTGTAGTGACGGACTATACACTACCTTTGGCGGTGTGAGGAGGGTCCCCAGTAGACGAGTCCGGAGACTCGACGAGCTGATTTTCTCCTCCTCAATCTCACTGTGGTGGGCATCTTTGAGCAGCTGAATTTCGTGCAGCACCAAAGTTGAGAGCCCCTGAAAGAATTATTACACTGAACGACATCTCCCACACATATCAATAGCCATTAAAGGCAAAACAGCTATTGTATATACAATATATGATATATGATATAGAAGATAAACCAATACACAACAGCAATAATACCTTCGCACTAAATTAATTAATTTTTTAAAAGTTATGAACATAGAGTCCAAGGAATGTTGAAATAATAAAATTTACTTACATTTTCCTGGCGCTTTTTGTTGACGGCCTCACCTCCCTTCCTGGTTTCCTCGCTCACCACAATGCATTCCAGGTTAGGGTCTGTGATGGAGGGGCCAAAGGGATCAGAGAGAGGCACTATCTCATACTGCAGCGAGGGTTTCACATCTTGCAGGAACTCCTTGAGCTTCTGAACCCGCAGATCATAGGGTTCGATTAGTTCCTTCAGTACCTTATCTGGGTGTGAAGACACAAGATGACACAAAAGGAATAAGTGAGAAATTAGCAACTATGTTATGCACTTTTGGTATGTGTTCAGACGTCAGTTTGCTTTGCATTCTGTCTGCAGCCATACATAGCCGCTGACCATGAAATTAATCTCATAATCCTACACTTCCATTAACATTATAGCTAGAATTAACATGGAACCTTCACTGCAAATATCTAGATTGAACTTAAAAGGTGAAAATCATGTAAGTATTTTTCTTTGACCACATGGTTCATCAAGGTCTTTCAAGCCATATCAGACTGCATATAAATTTAATACAGAAAAACTAATGCAAGTGAAAGCTAAAAATGGATTACTCACACGGCTGAATCGGCAATGACTGGACATTTCAGAATCAAAGATTATAGTTTTTTATACAATTTTCTATTTGAAAGAGACTACATTTCAGTAAATCAAGAGCAATACAATGCAGTGACAGCACTATGAGGCCACATTTATGTTTAACTGTATGTATATCGGAAATGGACTGTGCTTCTCAGTTTTTCCATTCTCCAGCTTTTACCTTATATAAATTATATTACTAACCAGAGATCGGCATGCACTGAAACACTGCTTCAACCTCCTCAATTCTGTATTGTTATCGGGCATGCATGTTGCTTCGAAGAAAAGTATCTGCTAAATGAATCTATAAACGTAAATCAAGGCGCTTACTTTTCAGCAGCTCTTTATCACAAACCCCTATCACAAAACGCTTGTTTGCCAGTAGACAGGAGATGTTCAGGAGAGTCTTGTGGGCCCCATGAAGGCGGTCAAAGGTGCCACCCACCACTACGTCACTGTAGGTTTGCAGGGGCTCAGGTTCCTCAATGTCAAACCCTTCCTGCTCTGGCAGTGGCTCCAGCTGTGGATGCAGAAGCACAGAGGCCAGTGTAGGGGTGCAGACATAGCAATGTCCCGTGTACTTCCGCAGGCACTGGGCTACCAGCGAGGACTGGCCAGGGTCCTGCAGCGCAAAATCAGTGAGCACCACCTCAGGCCGCTGGGAAAGGGTCTGCGGGGAAGGGAAGGGGTTACCAGCTCCCGTAAGGGGTGGCAAGCCCTGCTGCGCTCTAATGTTCGTCAACAGCACCCGCACATCCAGGTGTCCACACACATTGGCGGCATTGCTGTAAAGCCGGGAGATGAGGCTGGACACGTCTGCTGCCGGGGGAATGAACACTGGCCTTGCCTGAGCCGCACTGCCCAGGTTCAGTCCTGGGTGCAAGTGGACATACAGGGTGCGCTCCACCACCTGGGCAGCCGAACTGAGGACAGGTGCAATGCGTAACGGTAGGGTGTTCAGCGGAGAGGTGAGAACCAGGATGCCCGTGCTGAACGCAGACATGTTCACTGACCAGTGTGAAGTGCGAGGTGACCGCCTGGGGATCAGACACGACACAGTGTTAATTTAATAACGCAGCACAAAAACCACATAACCACAAATACAACACCTTTCACATTACTGACTGAGGCATGAAAAATAGATGAAACTGTATAGTCACAGCAACATATTCTTTTCCACTGTGGCTATAGTTTTAAATCTAAAGAAGAGTCAGAAATCGCAATGACTGGAACTAATTCACATTATAATCAGGACATTACCTTTGTTTGTCTAAATAATTCTGAAGCAATTCAATTCAATTGTGTCTGAGTCTGAGGGTGACTGTTCTAGTAAGTTCTTCTTGTTGTAGTTAACCCAGTCTAAGCGGGATCTTGCAAACTTTAATCTTGGTAAACTAAACATCCTGAAATTTGAATTGCTTTAGCCTAGGTAACTAGCTATAAACAAACTATTATTATTTCATAACTGGTAACTTAAGGCGGAACGATTACTCTGCTGTTCAGTGTTCTGACTCTCTTTCCACTAGCTAAAGCTACAAGACCAGTTACCTCAGAAAAAAAAAAAAAGTCTTACTGCATCATGGCGTAAGCGCTCACTGCTGAATTACCGTACCGTTAAAGTGAATGCCCGACAACTTATATAAAATTCATAATGGGTAAAGGGTTCGAAAGATTTAATTCTTCACACGTATGTTATAAACTGTATTATTATTTTAGCAAGCGAAACATCATGTCTCTTTCACCTACCAGTCGAGCAACCACCTGATAGTTTTCTAGGTGTTCATTGGTCCATGCCGTGGCCCACGTGATGGAGCGACTAGAGCCTTTCGGGAAATGTAGTATCATCTTCGACTGCATAGCCACATTTTCTCTCCTCGTGATGTTGTTCATTAAAATAATTATAAGTATAAGTGTTACATACTGCATCTTATTTGTTAATGTAAGCGTTACATATAAGCCTCTTAACTTTTTACGTGAATATGTCCATGCAGGTTTAACGCTGGCACAGGCTGATGTGTGTAATTTTATCAATGAATGACAGAGGCCGCTATATATACTCTGTAATGAATTTTACCCAGTTTAATTTGCTTGTTTTCCTTTACTGTGCTCGTTGTTTCAGAAAAAAATCTGAACCTACTACTTACTATTGGTTTCAATATAAGAATTATTCAGAAAATAAATAAAGTGGAAGAAAAAGCACTTTCATTTTTGTATAATTGAAAAACCTTTTAGAAATGTACAGTATTGTTAAAAATAAGAATTGTGTTGAAATAAATAGTCTATCATACATTTACAGTAAAAGAGGTACAAAAGCAGGATGTAAGCAAAGAAACATATATTTGACCAAAGGCACCTTCTGCTATGATACACTATGAATCATTTTTGTTTTGGCCAATTTTATTTTTTTTGTTTATTTATTTATTCATTTATTTATTTACTTGTTTGTTTGTGTGTTTTATTTAATAAAATATAAACATTACGTTTACATACAGTACATACATACTTCATACATACTACATATGCAAAGAGTATATATGTGTGTAAAATGTACACATATTTATATACAATTTATGAAAAATGTAAAAGTTATGTACATATAATGTAAATATGTACATCATAAAACAAGGTTATAAACCTGACAATAAAATTACAAATAAAAATATGGAATTGTATCATATAGAGTTACAATACAATTTAGTCAACAATTTATGATAAGCCATGGCAAAGTATGTATGATAATAATTTAAGATATACATGATGACAGTTTGTAAACAAAGATTTAAAATACATTCATATTAGAAAACTGGTCATGTTCAGTGCAGACTGAATTGAATTGCTGTAACACAAAACAGATCAGTTCAGAAGAATGGAAATAAATTACTGGTATGATGATGATGATGATGAGGACTATTATTATTATTATTATTATTATTATTATTACTATTCTTCTTATTATTATTTATCAGTAGATGACAGTGTTTCTGAAAGGGAGGGATTGAGTTGATTAAAATGTTTTCCTGGCAACGAGGGACCTATAAAAGACAGACTCACTCCTGCCCTTGATGATACTCTTACAGTCGAGCTGAGGACAGAAATACTGGAGGTAAGAAAATCTGTCTCAATAGGGGCAAGTTGTTTGGCAAGAAATTAATTTTCAAATTATAAGGTATTTCTATATAATATTATATATTTGTATATCATATAATATGTGTGTGAATATATATTACATAAAGGAATATATATATATTATAAATATAATATAAAGAAAATTTAAAAAATTAAGAAATATTATATATATACAGTATATATATAATAAACCCTTCAATTCCTTGCTCAATATGTGTGTTGGATAGTCTCAAGAGCTGTCTAGGATGAAGCTGGCAACACAGGTTCTGTCTGTGTTATGGATCAGCTGTCTGCTAGTGGGAGTCCACAGCAGACCTGCTCCTGAGAAGAAACTCTGGACACTGGACCTGGCCAGGAACAGAGAGTTGGTGAGTGCGCTGATTTCAGTATTTCAGACAATAACTTGACTTGTTTTTAGCAAATTGTGCATTATGTAAGTAGCAGATTTTCATGCATGTATCTGGTATCTTGTCCTGTGAAACTCATAGCCTTCCCTTCCATGTCCTTGGGCAGTTTCTAAGCGCGCTGCAGTCCTATTTCATTAACAAAGGGCTGCACGTCGACCGCAACGCCCCGGACTTCTTCATGTTTCCTGACAAGAACCAGCAGACTCGCGCAGCCCTGCTCAGCACCACTGACTTCGGAGAGAACAACTCGGAGTAGGGAACCTGGGAATAAGTTAGTGGTGTTTCAATTCTTTCATTTCCCATCTCTACATTCTAATAAGTAATAATAACAGTAACCTAAATCAGTGCAAAACACTGAAAAATTGCATAATACCTCAAATTGTCTTTTCACGTGTAATGAGATTCACAAGCTGAATTCTTATTCAAATTGTAATTGGAAAGGAGGCAGCCAGAGCAGCCCGGATTTCTTTCTTGGAGTATTTCTCCTCCTTACCTTTGAGGCTTTCACACTCATACACTATATATTTTAATCTGCTGATATATAAATCTATTTATAGTATGCCGTGTATTGTAGGCACTGGCATGCTACAGTGTACCTTAACAGCTGTGCTCCAAAAATAATATTTATACTGCGAAAAAATGTGAATGATTTTAATAGCAAAACACATTTGAAGTGATGCTGGAATATGGTGAATAAGACAGAATTGCATTTTGACTATTACAAGGTCTAGTTCTCTAAATTCTAACCCTTTCATCTTTATTACTTTATAAACTGGCCTTTATTACAGTGTGTCGTGACGTGTCAGTCTGATTTTCTGACTGGTGACTTAACACTTGGATATTTATAGGGAAATTTACGACAATACATCTTTCTGTTTAACAACATGAAGACTTAAACAATAAGACTGGATATATATAATTTTAATCATAGTGTGAAAACTAAAACATATTGAGCTAGAGATAGATATAACAGGATAAAACTGACATATAACATATGCAGTGCTGCTTGAAAGTATGTGAACCCTTTGTGTCTCCTAGTTTTACCCTAAAATTGTTGTTTAATCAGAACCAGTTTTTCTCATCTGACAAAATAGTTGTGTAACGACCAATTCCATATGTTTGTTTAGAGGAAATCATGTGTTTAGTGCAGGTGCAAAAATAAGTGAACCCCAAGTTGTATTGGTCAAACCAAATACGTAAATGTAATCATAATCATTATTTTCATAAGTCTATTTTAAGATTTATATTTTCTCAATATTATTATTATTATTATAGTGTGTGAGTGACACAGAGAGAGTGTGTTCCACTGATGTATGGATGGGTGACCTAGTGTAAGTAGTGTATCTAGCAGTGTAAGTTTTTGGGTGCTCTGGTTCCCTCCCACACTCCAAAGACATGCTGTTCAGGTTCACACAGAGAGAGTGTGTGTGTTCCACTGATGTATGGATGAGTGACCCAGTGTAAGTAGTGTATCTAGCAGTGTAAGTCACCACGGTGAATAAGGTGTGTGGGCTCATAACACTACATAGAGTTCGTTGGAAGTTGCTTTGGAGAAAAGCGTCTGCTAAAGAAATAAATTTATATGTCTGAATATATTTTAATATTTTATATACAAGAACAATGACAATACCCATAGGGTTCACATACTTTCAAGCAGCACTGTATGTCTGGCACACGCAGTAAATGAAATGTACTGATTACATCCCAGTTGTAGACTGGGCCTCTTGTCCAGTGCTATAAACAAGCATTTCTATAAGATGAGACCTGAGGGACTTTGAATGATCGTTCATGTACATGTGCTGAGTCAAACAACTACAGAAACTGCTAACTTCCTAAAATGTATCTGTCCAAAACGTGCTAATGTCAAAAAGCAACAATGAATAGGCCCCCCTCCCAGTCGCAAGACTTCACAGATCTCACAGAACAGTGGCGGGAATCTCTGAAGGATACCCATGACGGGTGTCTCCGTGTCCATCAAAGCAGCGCACACCTTTGGAACGAAGAGTGCCCATTTTCTGCAGAACGGCTCCAGAGCCTTACCACTGAATCTGATTCTCTGATATCATTGATTCTGCTGTTTCATTTATTTGTCCGCTTTCTGTTCATTCCCATTAAAAAAGAACTGTATTGCAACGAAATAAAACACAGAATTGTATGCAATCATTTTTTTTTTTTTATTGTTTCTATTTCTGGGGGCGCGGTGGCGCAGTGGGTTGGACCGGGTCCTGCTTTCCAGTGGGTCTGGGGTTCGAGTCCCGCTTGGGGTGCCTTGCGGCGGACTGGCGTCCTGTCCTGGGTGTGTCCCCTCCCCCTCTGGCCTTATGCCCTGTGTTGCTGGGTAGGCTCCGGTTCCCCGCGACCCCGTCTGGGACATACGGTTCTGAAAATGTGTGTGTGTGTGTTTCTATTTCTTGTTAGAGATTAGTTCATAATCAAAATTTTTAATGCAATTACTTTCGGACCTCGTGGCCTGAATGACAACTGGAAAATTTTAAGGTACATGGAAATTTCACAGCTGCAGATGTTTTCTCACTAAACGTGATCCATATTGCACTTAAAATTTAAGAAATGGTCAATTCCTTTCATTTGCCCATATTTGTCTCTGACTGAATTATAAAATAGATCTAACACAATTCAAGTGTCAATTTCTTTGTGAAATCATACAAACATCTGCATAGCATAATGGTGAAAGAACTGAACTTGGGACTCATGGTTAAATCCTTGGCTAGCAATCTGAGTTCTCATCTGCTGTAATAATAAGATAATACATACTGCTCTTGCAAACATCTCACCATCTTAGAAACACACTGCATAAGAGTAATACATTAATTTCTGCTAGTTTATATTTAAGTGCATCAACACAGACTATTCCCTCTCCAGAATCCTGAAAATACGCCCTTAAATTAAACTGACGCACACAGTGAATATTTTGGCTGTCTAAAGTGGGTAGAATTTTTATTGAGTATTTATACAACAGCAAGCAATGTGAGGATATCTGAAAAATATGCAGTTTAAACAATTGTTATTTTTAATGAATACAAAGCACAAAAAAAAATAAAAAAAACTAAATACACCAAATTCTGATATGCTGCCTTTTTGGCACCATTATATGTCTTTGTTGCATGTTTTTGTAATTGAATCTGTTCATACTAGTCTTATTTGTCTGAGCAGGGAAACTTCTAGCAGAGTAGTTCTGCTTAAAATAAATGGGCACTTCCTGATACATCTATTCTTTAAGTAAATTTAATCTCATGGTGTTATTAGTCTAGAGGACTACATGACAGCGCTGTTGCCTCCCAGTGGCTTGACTGTTTGGACATAGATTTGACTCCAGCTCAATCTATGCAGAGTTTACATGGTCTCTCCATGTCTGCATATCTTTCCCCTGGGTGCTCTGATTTACTCCTACAATCCAGAGATGTGTTTCTGGTGAATTGGACACTAATCACATATTTTGTGTTTGAGTGTGTTTGTTTATGCGTATGTGGCTATCCTGCAATTGGCTGGCATCCCATCCAGGGTGGACCCCTAGCCTTGTCCCTAGTGATTCCAGGACAGGCTACAGGCTACCACACACCTGACATGGACAAATCGTTAAAAGTAGAAAGAATGTGTTGGTGTTATTCTTTTAAACTGAAGAATGCAAATTTACTGTGATGGGAAACAGAGGATACGGAGGATACTGGACTCAAGTGCAGGATCATTAATTCAGAATGAAAGGATTAGACTTGTTCTCGTGGTCGGGGACGGGCGAATGGTCGGACGATCGGAGAACTGGACAGAGGCGAGGATCAGAAGTCGTGGTCGGGGGAACAAGGCATGTGATTAAGCTGACTTATCTCCCACTACATTAGACAAAATAGGTAATGGAGGTATAATGGAGCACAAATAAATCTGGAAGTCTTCAGGCAAAAAAGTGTATGTAATATTAGATCTGAAAGATCACATGTATCAGAAAGTAAGGAGCTTCAAATATAAATCATGATTCACATATTTTATACTTAAATACATCCACAGTTAAAAAAGCCCGTACTCATTCAGCACTTAAACTCATCCTTGAACATAAATATCCATTCAATATACTACACATGAAAGTAAACTGAATGGATGCTCAAGAGTCTGGAGATGTGGTAAAGGAAAGAACTATGCCCTATTCTTTGTAGTAATTTTAACTTCCCTGAAATACAGATTGGAGAGCAGTGAATAGGAAATATTCTTTCTTTTTGTTGAGGAGAATGAATCATTTGGGGCTTCATGATCAGTCATCCCAGTCCCTGTGTAACTGAAAAAACACAATCCAACTCCACCCCATCTATTATGAAGTACTGTTCCTTTGAGATACACATAAGATGCATAAGTTCTTTATACAATATGGTTTATCTTACTAAACCCTAGGAGTTTGGGGTAAAAAAAACACAACCCATAATTGCGAAAATGGAGGTGAATGCAGTGTGATTATATTCCTATTGTAAAAACTGGTAATATTTTTCTTTTGATAAACCTTGCGATTCCCTCTGATGTTGGTTCTGAAAAGGACCCCAAGTACTGAAACCCCTGGACTTGGGGTAGCTGATCTCCCACCACCTGGAGAGAACAGTCTACCCAACCCCTGATGAGAACCATCTCCTCAGATTAGGAGGTGTTGACTTTACTCCAATCTCCATCACACTCTAGTGTAATCCTTTGTAGTGTATTATAGGGTGATGAGTCTAACTACATGAATACACTTGATGACGGTAGTTATAAGACCTTGGTGCCTCCAACTTGGATATTGTGCAAAACATGAATGGACCTTGATGTTATATCCATGAATACCTAAATCAGAAGAAGAATCAAGTCAGGAAAAGTTCAAAATATACACCAAACACATTCAAGTTAATACCTTGGAAGAAGAAACAAATGAATGTAGAAATTACTCTGGTAGCCTTTATTCCTATGACATACTGGATTCTAATCCAGGCCAGCAAAGCTCATGTGGAACGTTTTTGTAGATTCTCACAACTCCTTTGTTATTCTTCCATGAGACATCGTTGGTGTTCTGTTCCACTACCAACATGAAGGCACCATTGTTCCTTCTGAATCTGAGGCTCAACTTCAGCTGTAGTCTCCTCTTAAGAATCCTACCACAGGCTTTCTCTCTCAAAGTCATAGTCAAACCAGAACCTTTGGTCTCTCTTTTTAAAGTTGAGAACCACCACCTCAGTCTGCCAGTTAAGAGGTACCATATTTCCTTCCACACAATATCCAAGACCATCTGGTTCTTTTTGCAAATTTTGACCAATGCCATTGACCTATTTATCCCTGCCGCTGTTGAGTTGAGTTGTTTCTCTCATAGTAACCTCTCCCTGAGAGAGGAACCCTGATCCTTTAGAACTTTGTGGAACTGTCTTCTGTAAGAAGACCCTGTCTTCTGGGTTCAGAAGTCCTAAAGGTCACTTTTCAAGAATTCTCCTAACCCCTTCCACATCTGGGATTCTGTTTGCCACTGTGGTCTTTTCAGTCTGTTGTTACCTTCTGCTAAATCTGGTGGCCTCTGCACCAGTAATGCCCAGCAGGTTTATTTCTTTAACTTGGAGGCTTTCTTTTACTATTGGTGTCCACCACTGGTTCTTGCTCTGCTGCACTGACAGGCACTGACCACATTCCAAGTTTAATTCATTGCAGTAGTGCTCATTAGAGCAGGTTTGGATAGAGTCCAATAAGACCATTGTCCCTTAATCTAATCATGAAATGAAGCCACTTTCACACTTGCTATTTGTTCTAGCAGGTACTGATCAGGTGGCAACTCAGCAACACTTTTCACTTAGGTGTCCAGAACATATGGCCTTAGGTTAGATGACTACAAAGTTAACTTTTCAGGTGTTCCGGTACCAGTTTCACTGGTGAGCTTCTTTGTGAATGAAAGTTGTGTTTGTTACGGTTAAATTTCATGGTTCCTATCACTACTATTGATGGGAAATTAGTTGTTTTTTTTATCTTCCAACGTGTTCTCATGTATCTCCCCTTCTCGTCTCTCTGCATTGGCTTCCTATACTTTCCCAGATAAAATTCAAGACCCTGCTTACAACCTACAAAACCATCAATGTGCTCCTCGAATAGAAGACCTGATCATTTGCCACATCCAGACTACTACACTCTTCCACTTCTGTCTGCTTGGTGGGCATCTATTTCTGTGAGATAGCCATCATTTTGGAGAAAAGTGTCTGCTAAATAAACAAACATAAATGTACTATACCTAGATCTTTTTCTCTTTTTGCCCTGCAGCTACAGATGCATCCTCACACATCACTGTTTGCCTCTCGGACACGTCTTTCCTGATGACTGATCACCATCTACAGCTCAGCCTCTCCTAAAGTGAAATCCTTCACCTCCCAGCTAATCTGTCTTCTTGTCAAAAACTCTCTATCAAACCGGACAACTTGTTGATTTTATCTGTATCATTGCTTAAGAACCTGGGAACTTGTGTCTCTGCTTCTCTCAACACATGCCATATCCCTGCATTTATGTCTCTCCATTTGTTGGTGAAATGCACTTTTGTTTCCACCAAGATGCACCTTGCTTTGGAGAAAAAGTTTGAGAAAAAATGAATAAATGCAAATGCAAATGTACTTTAGAACTAGCACAGATTTCCAATAACAACTCACTGCTTGACTTGGGATCCAGTAGATGGTTCTTACAAAACTTAGGCCCCTCCAGGTTGCTCCATCAATACCAAAGTGTATATTAACTTCCCCCAGGAGTACTAGAGATACAGTAGGTGTATCCTCTACACCACTGTGTTCACTGCCTCCAGGAAGGCTCAAAACTCAAAACTGTTCAGCACAAAAGTATCCACAACCGTCAACAAAACTGAGAAGATTCTTGCTCATCAGGACAGCCTCCAGCTATGTAGCACCCACCTATGAGCTAAAATTCCCACACCCGTGCAAGGTGTTTCACAAGTGGCAACTCTAGAAACAATCACTTACCAAGAAGTTTAAAGCTAGGGCCAATACCATGTGTGGAGGTAAGATCTACTACGTTTCAGGTATACTTTTTTACCTTCCATGTGAGCACCAACTGTGTTTTGCCATTTTGGTGATACATCCAATTTTCTCAAGAGTCAAGTTTCACTGCCCTGGTGTAACGCAGGTCAACTTGTTAACACGTGCTTGTTGGCAAACCCCACTCAAGGTTTGAATCCAGGTGTATGTCCCAGTAACTCCAATGTGGGGAAGGCAGAATGGTCATATAGTGGATAGCAATGGTGCCTCACAGTGCATGGTCTGTGCAATTAGATATAGGTTTGATTCCCTCCTAGCCTCTGTGGTGTTTGCATGTTTGTTCACACATTCCAAAGACAGGTATTTTAGGTGAATTGGTGACTCTGAATTAGCCATAGAGTATATGTGTTGCATGGCTCTGCAGTATAGATGGGTGAATGGTTGTAAGAAGCTCACTGTAGTGTTTCTCTCATTCTAAGCCACCTTGGCTAAAGGCATCAGCTGACTACTACATAGTAATCATTGTGCGTTCCTTTGGAAGAAACTGACCTTCTAATACAAGGTATTCTTTGAATTTGCATTGGAGTCTTATCTGGATCTCTTTTTGTCAGGGCTCTCACTTTTGATCAGTTTGCTGAGGGTGACCCCAGAAGGCTTCAGACAAAATAGGTCTCAGGACACTTTGTGTTCTCAAGCCCTTTCACCATGGCAAGGTTGTTTCACATTTAAATATGTAATCCCTGTTGACCTGTAGAGCCTTAAAAATCATGCTGCCAAACAATAGGATGAATGCAACACCATTTGTTTTAAAAAGAAACAGCACGTTTCACTTTTTATCACCCATTTTTATTACAATGATCCAAGAAAGACTATTGTGAAGCAGACATTTTCAATGACAAAGTTTTATTTAAGAAAATACAAAAATAGAATTTCACAATTTTTTCCTCTTTAATCAGTCTAAAAAATTAATATATAAAAACAACCTATCCTGCCACATTCTATTTTTGTGTTTGTCTATTAATAGCAGCATAATCAACATAAGATTTTTCCATGAGGCTAGAGTAAACTGTTTCAATCACCCCTTCTAAGTATGATTTATGAACTTAATATGCAACACTGCAGAAAGCAAAAAACTCAACTGCTGCAGAGCTAAAAAGCATAAGTTACAGTCAAAGTCTACATAACAGATTCTTATGCATTCACCTATGCATAACTTGTGAACAAGGGTCAGACATTCCCATGGTCATTTACACAAAGGACTTTTTCCATAATGAAGACCATCTTAAAAACATAGTACTGACTTAGGCTACAGCAACTCTGCATTTTTCAATTCTCTGTTGCTTAGATTGCACTAGACTTTAATTTCACAAGACAAGGGCAGCAAAGAAAAAAAAATACTTTTAAACAAAAACACACTGCTTATGTGAAGCTTCCTGATGAAACACTAATTTAAGGTAGGAAAGAAAATAAATACCATTCTACAGATTAAAATGTCAATGAAATCTATGGACCAAAATATCCAATTAATTGAAATTATAGGGTGCAACGTTTCAGCACATGGATTTATGACATGAAATAGTGTACCCATGCACAAGCAGCTACATTGGTGTGTCCTTAGAGACAAATATTAAAAAGAATAGAAAAAGTAAAGAAAACTGCATGAGCAATAAAGAAACATGAAAACGGTACAGGAAACAAAAGTAGTGTAGCAGGCTGAAATGCCCAATGCAGAAAGTGTCCCCCATATTCACACCAACATTATAAAAGAAAAAAAAAAAAAAATACAAAAAGGACCATAATTCAGACTGAGACCACAAAAAAAGTGGCTCTCCCTACTGTTTAGAATAGAAAACAGTTCCACAGCATTACCAAGACAGCGTGCATGCAGCAATACAGAGCATTTCAGCAATTTTTTTTTTTAGCAATGCTACATTTAGAGCATTATACATGTTTTAGATTAATTCTAAACATATATAAACTTGATGAATCAACATTTGTTGACTTTCACCTTACACAAAACTGCCTGTTAACACGAGATACGTTACTCAATTTGCTTTCCCCTAAATCATTAACAATTGGTATGACAAGTATTTTTCCTCAGATCCTACCCCCAAATCTAATAAAAGGGAGTTATACTGTTACTCAGATTATACTGTTATAAAAGATTAAACAGTTTTAACACCTCAGTAAAAATACATTTCAAAACATTTTCTAAAAAAAAAAAAAAAAATGTTTCCTCAGATTCAGGAGCACCTGAAACAATGAAAGTGTTTAAAAAGGCCACAGCTTTTTTTTTTGCCATAATCTCAGTTTAGTCTTTTTAAGGCCTCTGGGTAATACTTCAGGAATATCCGTGTGGCAATATCATAGGTGTCTCCTTGTGGTTTAGAGGGGTACTTCCTCTGGTTGAAGACAAAACCCTTCTCTACTTTAAACACAGCCTGGTTGAAGGCATCCTGCTTGAAAGGCAAGCCTCTGTCCAGACACTCAACTAGTGTGTTGACAAACAGATTCCACCGCTGAGCATAGTAGTCTGTTATTAGGCCACCCCACTGCTTGCTGGCATAATCCAAGATGTTCCCCACTGGTCCCCACAGAGTGATCTGGTTACGAGCATTAAATTCATATTGCTGCGCTTCCTGCTCGTTCTGTGCAAGGGAACGAGCTCGCTCTAGCCACACCCCAAGCAGAAAGTGGGGCTCACTGGACAGCAGGCAGTCCAGCTCAGGAAAGAGATCATATACCAGGACACCTCCTGCCGTCAACAGCTCTGGTAGTTTTTGGAGGTGGAAGGAATCCTTGATCTCCAAATAGAAGTCTGTGGTCAGAAGCTCCAGAGCCTGCCTGGTGATGTCCACCAGGTCATACCTGAAGGTCTCCACAGACATAAGTGAATGAGCAGCAGAGTACATGAGCCTCCAGGCCTCATACAGGTCCCTGCGGTTGTACCACACATCAGTGGCCATGCGCAAGGAGGGCCGGCGAACCAGCGGGCTGTGGTTGTGGTTCTTGTACTGTGGCAATGTGCAGTTGTACACACTACGGAACAGCAGCTGCCAGGAAGCAGTTAGATTCTCATTATTGCTGGCATAGCGACGAGTAGCATACAAGGAGACCCACTTGGCCAGGTTGACAGGCTCCTTGCGCCAAGCCAACTCACTCATGAGCTCATATACCACCGGGTTCTGCTCAATGCCCTCAGGTGCCATGCCAAGCCCGACAAGGGTGGAATTAGGGTATCGAAGAGCCTCAAATGGACCCAGATTGATGCTCTCCACTGTGCCAAAGAGTCCACTATTGCCCCCAAAGTTGTGCAGCATGCACCAAATGAATGGCTGTCCATAGAAAGACTTTGTGGAAGAAAAAACTGGCATGGACTCAGCAAATAAGTCTAGCACAATCATTCTGCCAATGGGTACACCATGCAGGAGGGCCTGGATCTGCTCTTGCTTCCAAAATGTGGTATTGTGAACAAACAGCCAGCCCTGCATCAGCCAAATGGCACTGGGATCAACTGAACAAAAAGAGATGAAAGAACAGTTAGATGTTACTAAACAACCTACTGGGAAACATATCAGTATTGATGGGCCTCATATTTCAGTTCCTCAATTTTTGAGGATGTATCTCTTGGATCTGCAAAGATCCCATAAAAGATAAATACTGATACTGAAAGTGGTACCAGTCAGCCAAGACTGGTAAACAATTGTAAAAAAAAAAAAAAAAAACATGATTAATTGGCAAGTCCAGCAACACAAATCCAAAGCAGGTCAGTTTCCATTTTTACCTGAGGTCATGGACACAAAGATTGCACGACTCACTGCAGACAGATACGTTGGATCTGATGAAGCAGGAGTCATCTCATTAAAGGTGTCTGTGTTGTAGATATGGTCTGTTCCAAATCGTGCCACCAATTTGGACAGGAACAGCGAACCAATGCGATTGAAGAGGGGGTCACGGGGATCCAAGATGTAGGCACAGGAGTAGGTGCAGTTAAAATGGCTCCAGGGGCTTAACTTGGTCACATTTGCCTTAGGAAACAGCCTGTAAAAAGTGAGCATAGAACAACTCAGGGGCAAAGGACACAGAGGCAATGAAAGGCTTCCATTAACAAAAAGGTCTGACATTTTGATTTGAAATTTCAACTCACTTGGTCATTTCACCAAATACAAGCCAATGCCACCAACAGAACCTGAACTAGAAGTACAAAGTATTACCTAGTAATAGCGGCAGGAACATTCCCTGAGAATGCAGGCAAAACAGGCATCATTCCTAGAGATCTCATTCGGTCAAGGATTTTGTACTGGAAAAAAGGGCAAAAGAATGAATAAGATATTACTGAAAAATACTACTGGAAAAATAAACTATGGATGAAGTATTATGAGACAGTACCTGTACATACAGCTGCTTTACATGCCAGGACTGGAAGAGTGGGCCACCCCACTTAAAAAGGTTTCCCATGCGGTTCCAGGCCAGGAAGGCCGGACCTGTGAAGAACTCATCAATGTCTGTCTGATTAAGGCCCAGAGAAAGGTATACCTGTGCCAGAGGAACACCTGGATGTCAGCTGATCCTTAAACATCAAAAATACTATTAGAAAAATTACGATCAGTACAACACAAAGAAGGATTGCTTGTATGAAGCTTCACTTATATTTCACTGGCACCTTACAGTTTGACTCCCGAGCAACATACACTGGCGACCCAACTTAGAAACATAACTGGGACAGGAAGTCTATCAATTTATTCATTGAAATCTAAGTTAAATCCATAATAAAAAACACTAAGATTTTATTATACTGACTAAATTAAAATGAATTTAAAATTTGATTGAAAAATTGAATTAAGAGTCCCATGTTCCATTTCGGTCCAACTGTTTTATTGCCAGCTATGTAAGTACAGGTCATGCTAGCTCAAAAACAAATATAAATTTCACAAGTTAGTTAAGAAAATTTTATTTAAAATAAGTAGAAAATATTTTCTTTGAAAATCTGCAACTCAAATGCTTGCAAGACGAGGATCCAATATACTTTAATTGCACAAGACTTGGAGAAGTTACCTATGTATTGACATAAAAAAAAAAAAAAAAAATCTTTGCTCTAATTTTATGATAGGCTGCAACGTATTGCCTACACTGTGTCTCACCTCCTGCCACAGTGCCTCTTGCCCAGTAAATGCCAGTGGTAGGTTGATGCCATTGAAAGCCATCCAGTCAATCTCACGCTCCCATCGTGACCAGTCCCACCACACTGTTGAGTAGCTCTGCGTGCACACGTTCTGGTAATACCTAAACCTGTCAAAAAGGAGCAGTCATTGGAGGTAGCCGTCAGAAAGACTTAAATGAAAGCAGTTTCAACAAGTAGGACAAAATTGGGATATGCTGTACAACTTCAACTCATAAGACATTGTCTCAACATACCATCTTAAACTTGTTCCGCTTTCCAGCCTATCAGAAGAATTATCCATAAAGACAACTAAGCACTATGTGCTGTATGCAGCAGAGTGCAGCATGTTAGAACTGAGCAGAAGCAGTGTGATTAAACGCAGTGCCTGGACTCTGACGTATGGGCACCCTATTTAGAATCTAGCTACTGTACTCATGATGCAGGGGGTGCCAGCCAGGACAGCACTAATGAGCTGCAGCTCATTGAAAGGGACATTAAAAGCTGGCTGCTAAGGGCTGCCACTGCAGGAGTGTCCTGCACTCACAATTAACAATGAAGTGTTAGTCGTTGCCCTATTTTTACAGCAGAACACTGCACTGTATGCTGGCAACTACACAGTTGCTGCCATGAAGAGCCACAAAAGCTTCTTGGTACTGAGAGGAAAATACAGTTTGGTCACTTCTATATGCAGCACTGTGACTGAAGGTTAATATCACACAAACTGAGACCAACTTGCTGGCCATTTCTGGGATACTTTACCTACAGTAAGCCAAAAAAAAAAAAAAAACCTTTCACTGCTGCCTCACATCTCCTGGACTGTCAGTTTGGATGTGGGAACCAATCAAGCTCAGTCTGTAACACGGTTGCATCGCCTTATGTTCACGCAGGTTTCCTCCCACAGACCAAAGACATGTGTTTCAGATAAATTAGTGACTCTAAATTTGCCCACAGTGTGTGTGTGAGTGAATCAATGTGTGGTTGCCCTGCAACGGGCTAATATCCTATCTAGGGTTCAGCTTGTTTCATACCCTATGGTTCCAGGACAGACTCCAGGCTACAACTCTGTATAAGCAGCAATCAATGACAAATTAACTGATGTAGCTATTTTAGTGGTCTAGTAACACTACGGCTCTATGCATGAAGACTTGATGAAGAACGCAGATTTGGAGCTAGGGTGGACTCTTTGGGGGAGAGAGTAATACATGGGACTGTGAACAAATTCCTATTCATCATAGACTCATCTCAAATTTTGCAGGCTATGGTGGTTAAGTACATTGAGCAATAAACTGGTCCAGCTGAGCTACTCCAAGGAGGGCTACCTGAGGTCATTCCTGCCAAATGGCCATTAGGTTCTACAATGAGTCCTCATGCTGTTTGGGTAGTACTGACCTCTTATTGTGACTTTTTATTTGAACACTTGCAGTTCTCCTCCTAATGTGATTTTCACCTAAATGTGATTTACTTAATCATTACAGTGTCTTTTTTGCTTACTACTTTTTTCAATATACACTGCAGCAGCCACCTGGAATTTCTGTAGGGTGTAAAAACATTTGTATTTATCTTCATTTATTTGTTTAGCCAACACATTTGCCCAAACTGATATACAATGTTAGGCTACTTACACAGATTTACCCATTAATACAGCAGGGTACCTATTATTATGCAGGGTGAGCACCTTACTCAAGGGTGCTACAGCAAATGGTGGAATTCAAGCCTGGGTACTTCATGTGTCAGTCAGCAGTTCTAAATACTATACCTCCTACAGCTCGTGTTTATCCATCTTTTCATTGTTGTATTACTTTTAAACACAAGCTAGAACATACGAGATGATGTCCTGTACATGCAAAGCTAAGACACTCGTGCACTGTCACCAACTGCTTGTCCTTCTCAGGGTCACAGCAGTCCAGAGGCTATCCCTGAATCACTGGGCACTACACAAGGAGGGGTGCATCCTGAACGCAATGCCAATCCATCCATCCACACACTACTGGAAATTTAGCACTGCCAATTCACCTGGACTGTGTCTATTTGGACTGTGGGAAGGGAAATCCACACCGACATGTGGAGAGCACAAAAACTCCACGCAGACTGAGCAGGATTCAAACCCACACTCACACAACCCAGGCGCTGTAAAGCAGCAGCGCTACCAATAGCGCCATCGTAACGCCGGCAACCTAAACCGTGATTTCCATTTTTCTGCTACAAGGCAGCTGCACGCTTTCTGAAACTTGTGCTCTGAATTGAAAATACTGTAATACATGCAGCCTGTACATCTTATTGACCATCTGCCCAAGTGCAGTGAGTTTGTCATCCGCAACCGTTTCCGCTTCAGTGAGGTGGACTGAGCTCCCTCTCCCCCTCACAGCTGCTGAATCCCTTTCAAAACCCACGACGGGAGTCAAAACGCTTGCGTTTCAGATCCACTTCCCTCCTCCTCTCGCTTCATAAAACTGCATCACACCACCTGCCCCCACAACCTCGTGTCTGCAGCTGCTCCTACCTGTGTGGAGTGCTGATTCTCAGGACCCCAGTGACAGGAGGCAAAGGGCGCGGGAGGTTCAGCTGGTTTCCGGACCAAGACACGTGACAGTTACAGAAGTACTTCAAGTAGTTGTAAATGCCGGTAGCCACAGCCACGCCGGAGCTGCCCTTCACCACAACGCTGTTCTGTGCTGAGCTAATTTCACAAACGTCCAGGCTGTCCGTAGCCAGGCTGCTGTTGACGGAGACCACGAACTCGGCGGCCCTGTCGCCCAGGAGCCGCCGGACGAGCTCCCTCACAGCCTTCGTCTGCGTGCGGCTGCTGCTCTGCGCTCTCAGATGCGCCAGCGTCTGGAACTCCGACTCACACGTCAGAGGGAAAACAACACAAATTATGAGGGCTGGGAGCAAGCAGCACCACTTATGAGTCATTTTTATATAAATTACCTCCAGAAAACACTCCCAGCAGCCATTCAGTGCAATGTACGGCAAGTTAAACTACGCCGCTCCCGAACCGCACTCTCCTAAAGAGAACAGGAAGCGGAGTGTTTGTGTATTTCCGCCGTCCAATCAGCGCGCGGTATCCTGCTGTCACGAGAACGGAAGAACCTCTAAAATAATATCATTCCAACGATGTCACAAAAAAAAAAAAAAAAAACTGTAGAAGGGATCATATGACCCTTAAATTATACACAAATATGTGCACGTGGCCAAGGCAAAGCGTTCTCATAAAGCTATTTCGGGGTAAGTATTGATGAGATACCAGTGACGTCAAATAAAATAACTAAGTACCCTGCGATGGACTGGCATCACGTCCATTGTGTACCTGTCCCCAGCATTGCTGTGTAATGGATAGGCTCCAAACCACCGTGACTCTGATTTTGACAACAAGTCAAGTGGTAGTTAACAAAACAAGTCAAGAGTGATTGTTTTTGTTTGAGAAATATTTAGAAGGATTGTTCAAGTTTAGGGGGCGCAGTGGTGCAGTGGGTTGGACCGGGTCCTGCTCTCTGGTAGGTCTGGGGTTCGAGTCCCCCTTGGGGTGCCTTGCGATGGACTGGCGTCCCATCCTGGATGTGTCCCCTTTCCCCTCCATCCTTACGCCCTGAGTTGCTGGGTTAGGCTCTGGTTCCCCGTGACCCCGTATGGGACAAGTGGTTCAGAAAATGTGTGTGTGTTCAAGTCTAAAAATGACCTTTTTTATTAGATGTTGTTTCACATTTATTAATTTAGCTGATTCTTTTCTCCAAAGCCACTTACAATGACATTTGTCTACCTACAGTTATTCACCCATTTAGACAGCTGGGTAATTTTACCACAGCAATTTTAGAGTAAATAGCTTGCTCAAGGATACTAGAGTGGGGGATCAAACCTACAACCCTTGGGTCCAAAAGCAGCACCTCTAACCCCTACACTACCAGTTGCCATGTTTGGAGGGTTTTCTTTACAGTAATGACTATTGCCCAGGAATTTGAATAGTATGGAACTGTCACCTGTTGTTTCCTTATGTTCTGAATGTTTTGAACAAAGAAAATGGGTTTCCTTATGTTTTGTGTGGAAGAATCCGTTTCAATTTCAGCATTAACTATTTGAAAATTCCATGCCATCAATCTACTGTTCTCTCAAAGAGTTCATGACCCTGCAAAATACATTAACCATATAGGATTGTACTGCAAATGTAAGTAAATTATTTCCATTTACATGTTTATTTAGCAGGCGCTTTTCTCCAAAGCAACTTCCACTGAACTCTGTGTAGTGTTATGAGCCCACACACTTTATTCACCACGGTGACTTACACTGCTAGATACACTACTTACACTGGGTCACTCTTCCATACATCAGTGGAACACACTCTCTCTGTGTGAACCTGAACAGCATGTCTTTGGAGTGTGGGAGGAAACCAGAGCACCCAAAGACTTACACTCTAGATACACTACTTACACTGGGTCACTCACCCGTACATCAGTGGAACACACACATTCTCTCTGTCACTCACACACTATGGGTGAACCTGAGCAACATGTCTTTGGACTGTGGGAGGAAACCAGAGCACCCAAAGACTTACACTGTATATACACTACTTACAATGGGTCACTCATCCATACATCAGTGGAACACGCACTCTTCCTGCCACTCACACACTATGAGGGAACCTGAACAGCATGTCTTTTAATTATTGAATGGAATTCTACCCAGTTAATGGATTTCTTTATTTTAAGCAAAATGCACAGATAAAACTAAAGCACACAGGTAACACCAAATATTATCCTCTATATCAATGTTTATGAAATCTTTGAAAGACCACCGTTTGTGCCTGTGACAGTTCTTCTGACATGAACTTCCCCATCGCCCGGCTTTTTATTGCTCTATTTATTTCTGCTGTGACCCCTGCTTAGCACAATGCTCTTGTTGGCCTTGTTTGTTCCAGCCCTTGCTCTTCTCTTTGTTTCAGCCTTCAGATCTTCTCTTTTGTATCACTGATCATGATGTTACTTGGCAAATGCAGGAACAGGAACTTTGGAACGATGAACTACGTAACATTACTCCTCACATGCCCATAAAATTGCACTATTTTGAGGGCTGAAAAACATTTACACCATACAGTATATCTTTTATTTAGGTACAGGCTGTAGAGAAAGGTTCACGTTCTTGGTACAAGAACACTTTGAAGAATCCACTGAAATATCTGCCATTCCCTTTCAAATAATTTCTCAGATAAAACACATATCACATCCTTTTAAGAACCGCAGTCGTTTGCTTTATTTTTGAATTTGTGTTCATGAAGCTGCTGGTTCAAAAAACATGAAGGGCACAGCCATCGTGTTTTTCAGAGAACATTTTTTCAGTAAACATGTTGGTATACAGGTAATAGATGCATAAAACTGAATTGTTCTCTTATACGCTGTGAAAAAGTTAAATGCAATAATTACTTCCCCGTTGCTGTCAGACTTTTCTCTGATATCCTGTGGTTCTGCCTCTTAAGTGATATTCTATAAACTAGTAATTTCATATGTAATTTTTGTGCATGATCTTTCAGAGTGAAATCACAGTGTGGCTTTAAGACTATTGCTGTTTAATGATATTTGAGCTGAAAAGATTTCCGATATGCAGGACTGTGGTGGGCTGATGCCCCACCTATGGTG
Source organism: Scleropages formosus (assembly GCF_900964775.1). Lineage (NCBI taxonomy): Eukaryota > Metazoa > Chordata > Actinopteri > Osteoglossiformes > Osteoglossidae > Scleropages > Scleropages formosus. The sequence goes on along the minus strand of NC_041830.1, from coordinate 5,669,316 downwards.
TCCCCTTCCTTGCACCCATTGCTTCAAGGATAAGTTCTGGATCTCCATCACCCTGCATTGTACAATGAACATATACAATGTATCCAGTTTCAATAATTGCTTGTTCAGAGGGGCATGGGAATCTGGAGTCTATGCTGGAAGCATTGGGTTCAAGACTGGGGGGGGTGTCGCAGGGTAGTGAATATGACAGTATAAAAAAATCATTCTTTAATGATCCTTCCACATTAATGCATAAGTTACATATTTGTATGCTGAAAATATAAAATATTGGCTTGACTGACTCCTGCTCGCTGGTGGGCCATGGGTTTGAGTCCCGCTTGAGGTGCCTTGTGATGGACTGACGTACTGTCCTGGGTGTGTCCCCTCCCCCTCCAGCCCTGTGCTCTGCATTGCTGGGTTAGGCTCCACCCCACCGTGACCCCGCTCGGGACAAGCGGCTTCAGCCGATGCGTGTGTGCATTTAAATCTGAAATAAATGTTTGCTCATATTTACACACATTACTCCATTGACTATATATTGCTGAACCTGTTTTTTGACATGTGATTTGAATTGCATTACTCTGAAAGAAATAATCACTGCTGGTGATTATGTCAGTGTTCGTTTACAAGTATGTAAATGTCCATTGTACAATGTTTGTGCACTTTATATTATATTAAATTCTGAGGCCTTCATGTAAAAGTTGCCATTGTTATTATGCCTATGAGTCAAGCACTTATGCTGAATTGCTTTGTTACATATACAGCTGTAGATTATTACATATGCATGATGTACAGTACATCTTTTGCATTCATTATATGCACGGTGGCATGGCGGCACAGCAAGTACCATTGCTGTCTCACAGTGCTGGGTGGTATGAGAGGACATCAGTTTGACCCCCACTCAGTCTGTGGAGTTTGCGTGTTCTCCCCCCTGTCTGTTTGGGTTTCCTCTGGGTGCTCTGGTTTCCTCCCACCGTCCAAAGACATGCTGTTCAGGTTCCCCCATAGTGTGTGAGTGACAAAAAGAGTATGTTCCGCTGATGTATGGGTGAGTGACCCATTGTAAGTAGTGTATCTAGCAGTGTAAGTCTTTGGGTGCTCTGGTTTCCTCCCACACTCCAAAGACATGCTGTTGAAGTTCACACAGAGAGAGTGTGTTCCACCGATGTATGGATGAGTGACCCGTTGTAAGTAGTGTATCTAGCAGTGTAAGTCACCGTGGTGAATAAGGTGTGTGGGCTCGTAACACTACATAGAGTTCATTGGAAGTCACTTTGGACAAAAGTGTCTGCTAAATAAATAAATGTAAAAAGGTGTTCTCATCTGTATCCTCTAGGTGGCAGTAAAAGGAGACTAAATAATGGGTAGAACTTTCTGAGCAGGTCACCTTCTTCAACTGAAACCAGCATCAAAATACTGGCTGGTATCCAGTTGCTGATAAATATGAGTTATTATATGTATTGAAACAACATTTTTTGATAAACAGTATGTTACAGTTCAGGTCTTAGAGCCTTTCTTATTGGTCCTAATCCGAATGGGCTAGAAGGAAGACTACAGACCGTGCTGGTCTCACGTCACCACGCAAGATCTATGATCCCCGAGGACGGGTGATTTATAGGAAACCTCCATATGGGAAAGTATTTGGACCTTGACCCTCTATAAACTCAGTCCTTTGCGGGCCTCAGGAGAATACATTTTTATGTGATGGCATCCGAGACCTTAGATGATAACTGTGAATATTGCTGGGAGTGCAGCTTTAAAACAGATTAGATTTAGAGTACAGGTGAAAGGTCTTGAGGTAAATAAGGTCAGGGAAGTTTGAGACTAATCCCATTAGCAGAGGTCTAAAGTTATAAAGTGCAATGATATAATTCAAAGGGTGCCTAAATTTCTTCACAGGAGTTTTTACATAATTCATTTCAGTGTTTTAAGACCCTGGTTATGGCCTCCAAATGCATCAGTAGAACTGCTCCCAAATATCAACAAGACTTGATCATCTACTACTCTCCAACCAGACTGCTACGCTCTTCCATATCTGCCCGCTTGGTGGTCCCACGCACAAAAGGTAAAGCACGGAGGTTCTCGGTTCTGGCTCCGTTGTGGTAGGACAACCTCCCCCTCTCACTCAGAACTGCTGAATCTTTGTTCGCATTTGAAAAGGGCCTTAAAACTCACCTTTTCCAGACTCAGTTCGGCCATGATCTCTTAAGTTCGTGTAAGATGTAAATGTTCATGCGCTATGACTTTAAGATCATGCCTGGATCAATCCTTTATGCAGCTATTCCTGTAATGTAACGTAAATGTTAATATGTATCTCAAAAAAATGAAACAATCACTAGGAAGGTGATCAAGAATTGTCGATATTCTGATAAAGTTTTATGCAGCTACTCCTATGATGAACATTGGTGCATATGGTGAAAGAAACTAACTCTACTTAATAATCACACATCTGCAACTATACCTCTCTTTCTCCTAATGTAATGGACACACTGTATTGAGAGGTACGTCTCTTTGGAGAAAAGCATCTGCTAAATGAATAAATGTAAATGTAATGGATCAAAATCATGTTTCTTACTCTCAAAGGGTAGATAATGAACTGCCCTATAATACTCTGCAATATATGTTGCAGAGTGTAATAATTTGTCTATTTGAATAAATCATTCAGAATGTAAAAAATTGCAATATGATAAGTTTTTTACTCTGGAATTTCTGAAAGAATATTTAGTTGTATAATTCTTAATGCTACAGGCCACCCTTCCTCTATCTGACAAAAAGGCTCATCTACAGGATGCAGGATGTTTCAGCCAAGATAAGCAGAAATGAAACATGTACAGCAGGTATCTTGTGGCTGCTGAGGTTGGCCGTGTTTTCATACCATGCTGGGCGTTCATTTTTCTGTTATTTGCTCTGTGCAGTGCTTTTTTTTTTTTTACATTTTCAGAACAGAAGTAATAGAATAAAATGAGCCCTGTGTTCAGCAAAAAGAACAACTTTAGTTATATGGATGACTACAAATTTTTTATTTTCGTTCTAATACCATGCAGTATACATGGGTAAATCAGTGTACCATTCTAAGTCATCTTTGAGAAAAGTGGCAATTAAATACATGTTAATAAAAACACAGAAAGAATAACTTTTGTGCTATTTCATCTCCTACTGGTTTCATATAAGCAATGTTTCAACACTCTACAGCTCGAAATACTGGTACATTTATTATATATTGCAGAATTGTAACTGCGTATATAGAGTACACATATTTAATGGAAAAGTAGAAAGGCAGGATATTTAATGTCGTACCTCATAAACTTGAAATAAATTTGTAAATATGAGCTAATTCCGACTGTGATGCCTGCAACAAGTTCCACAGAATTTGGGACAGGCGACTACTTACCTGTGGAATGTGTCAAAAAAAAAAAACCTGTTTGGAACTTTCCACAGGTAATAGGTTACGCTATCATGATTGGGTATTAAGGGATCATCCACGAAAGCCTCGGTCGTTTACGTGCAAGGATGGGCCGAGGCTCACGACTTTGTGCTAAGCTGCGTAAGTGAATAGTTGTACAGTTTAGAATCACACACGCTCACTGAAACCGCTTGACCCAAGCCAGAACCTAACCCAACAACACAGGGTGTGGGGCTGGAGGGGAAGGGGACACACCCAGGGCAGGACACCAGTCCAGCACAGGGTACCCCAAGTGGATCTCGAACCCCAGACCCACTGGGGAGTAGGACCCATCTAAACCCGCTGTGCGGCTGCATCCCCTGTAGTTTAGAATCAACATTTATTAACGTAAGATTGCAAGCATTTGAGGGATTTCACCATCTACGGTCCATAACATCATTAAAAGATGCAGAAAATCCAGGGAAAGTGGTGTGTGTAAAGGGCAAGGCCACAAACCAATATTGAATACCCGTGATCTTTGAGCCCTCACATGGCAGTGCATAAAAAACCGACATTCTTCCGTAATGAATGTAACCACGTGGGCTCGGCAGTACTTTGGAACGCTGTCGTCAATAAACGCAGTTGCTCACGGCATCTACCGCTTCTAGAAACACGGCCGACTTCTTTTCGCCAAAGCTCCTTTGAGACGGACTGATGCAAAGTGGAAATGCGTGGTCTGACGAGTCCGTCTTTCAACGTGTTTTTGGAGAAAATGGACATCGTCTTGTCCGGGCCAAAGATGAAAAGGATCATCCCGATTGTTATCAATGCCGGGTTCAAAAACCAGCTTCTGTCATGGTATGGGTCTGTGGTAGAGCCCATGACGTGGGAAACTCGAACATCTGTGAAGGAACCATTAACGCCGAAGGGTACAACACGCATTTTAGAGCAATGTATGCTGCCAGCTAGATAATGTCATTTTCGGGGACATCCTTTCTTATTTCAGCAACAGAACGTAAAGCCACATTCAGTGTGTATTACAACAGCTTCACAGTCAACTTCAATGTTAGACTGGCCTACCTGCAGTCAAATGACCTTATGAAGGTCAAAATACGCCAATGGAGACCCAGCACTGTTGAGCAGCTGAAGTCCTGTATCAAGCAAGAACTGGAAAAAAATCCCATTTTCAACATTGCAGCAATTAGCGTCTTCAGTTTCCAAATTATTATTTAACGTTATTAAGAGGAACGGTGATGTAACAATGGTACACGCACTCCTGTCCCGGCTTTTTCGGATCGGATTGTCTTGCAGGCATCGCAATTAGAATAAATGTATATTTGCCAAAGTAAATGAAGTTGACTAGTTCAGACTTTATATACCTTGTCTTTGTACTGTTTTTAGTTACATTTGGGTAAAAGAGCATTTACAAATCACTTTTTATTTTTATTAGCATTTTACATGCTGTCCCAACTTGTTTGGAAAAGGAGTTGTACTGCTTTGAATGTAAAGTGAGAGACAAGCCCTGATTTGGGACAAAAGAGGCTTATAGGAATTCTGTAATAAAAAGAATTCTGTGCAATATTTTTCAAAATACTGCAAGCATGGATGTATTAGTGGTGTGTTGTCTCATTCTAGTTTAGATGTATCTAGGGTTCCAGAAAAAGCAGAGAATGCTTCGTTTTCCTTAGACCATAAGAAGACAGACTGGAATTTCAACAGATTAGTGCACTATATATAGATCAAGTGATCAGGAAATGCCTTTCTTCCTCATGTCCAGTAAGCCACGAAACATCCAAATGTGTTTCCGAAAACATCTTAGGTCGGACTGAAACAGGGCAGAATAACAGAAAGGCTGTAAGAGAACCTGATTAATCTCCCCCGATGCAGATGCGAAACAGGAGTTTCCATGAAATGGTGCCGTCTGCCCATGAGCTACAAATACGTGTCAGTAATTATTATTTTTTCCCCCCCCTCAAAATCAAAAGCGTCTGCTGAATAAATAAATAAATAAATGTAAATGTAAAATGAAGGTGCTTCTACATTTCGAAAGACTGCGAACTGGCAGTTTATCATATTTTGAGCATAATTACACGTTTTATGTGGGAATGCACGGTATAAAAAATGCTCAGTGTATAGAATATCTAGTCCAGGTGAGGCAGGTCATAAAATGCTAGGCACTTTTAATTTCAGGAGTATGGAATTTTATCTGAGCTATTAACTGAGTCAACAGCAACTTTAATTAAGCCTCTAGGAGTTTCCCTAATATTTATTCAGTTTCTTAATTCTTGGGACACATTTTTGTCCCATGACTCACTCGAAATTACGCTGAGCAACATATTGTTTTTCTCTCTGTCTCTCTCACGCAGGTACCTGTTTGTTTTCATGGCTGTATCCATAGCAACAAAAAACAGCTGATAATACTTAAAAATGTGGGAAGAATGTCCTGCCCTCTCTGCATGTTTGTACCCGGTCAACAAAGGGATCATTTCGAAACTGCTGTGTAATGTATGTTATTTGGTATTTATGACCACATAACAATTTACAGGAAAATCAGAACATACACATATAATTAGAAACCACTTTCCCATACGGGGTCGCACGGAGCTGGAACCTAACCCGCCAACACAGGGCGAAAGGCTGGAAGGGGAGGGGACACACCCAGGGTGGGACGCCAGCCCACTGCAAGGTACCCCAAAGAGGGCTCGAACCCAAGACCCACCAGAGATCAGGACCTGGTCCAACCCACTGCGCCACCGCACCCCCCTAAAGCCCAAAAAACCTTAGCAATTTCATTTTGAAATATCATGAAAGAATAAAATACAAAATATAAAAATTGCTCGGGCTTCATGTCAGCAATAGGACAGATTTTTCAAATAAATCTGGGAAGTAAATCTTTTGTGATTGTTTTTCTCAGCATGTATGTAGAGACGCAGTTGTCAGTTTCCAGTAGATTTATGAAATTCTTTGCTAAAAATGCCGTCAAGACTTCATACCTTAGACATAAAACTGTACCCGTTTCTGAGAAATTCTATTCAGTATCTTTGTTTGGCTTGAAACAGTTTCGCAATTCCTGCTGTAGGACATATCTTGGGTGATTCATAGGCTTTTCCTTGAAAGTGGAAGCCAGACAAAAGAAAGTCACCCGACTCCATTCCCTGCTTGCCTTGCGCTCATGCGATACATTTTTGTGCCTTTTCTTCGCGGTTTCTCATCTCCGATTAATTCTGGACTAGACTGACAGCTGTCTGCAGTAGCCAGGTGTGTCTGTGTACATGTGCACAGTGCGATAAGGCTGCACAGCACACCAGACAGGCTGTGGCAGGTCATCATGTTCACAGATGTAGTCTGCTCTGTGACATAAAACAGCGTGGGAGGGCGATGATACCACAAAGTTGGGCAGCCAGCTGGTAGTATAGTTGTCCGAGCTGCTGCCTTTGGACTCCGAAGTGGCCGATTCGAATCTTATCCCCAGCTGTAGTATCCTGGAGCAAATAAGTTCATCTTAAATTGCTGCAGAAAAAAAAATTTATTGTAGATTTTAAGTTGCTTTGGAAAAAACACTATGGAAAAAAATCCTGGTCACTGTTGTGACAGTCTTTTAACTGGAAAAACTTTTATATATAAAAACTATTATATTCCCATAGACTGTCGGAATACATTATTTCACCGGCGCATCTATTTCTGATGTTCATTTGGTTTCTGTTTAGTTTGTGTCATATAATTAGCTACAAATTAATTTTATATTTTAATTTTTTTTAAAAATTTCGTTTTAATCCCATTGTACTAATTATTTGCTTAATATGCTCTGTAAATTTCAAATACTGAATTTTGATGACATAATGAGGCTAAGGCTTTGAAAATGCAATATTGCCGCCTACAAAAGGCTTCAGGTGTAAAATAGCGCTAATAAATCACTCATGCTTTATAATGTCAAGGAGAGCAAACCCAAAAATATTATAATTGCCGGTTAGAATCGCAATGGCCCATTCAAAGACATTTCGGCTTGCTTAAATGATTGTGGCAAAATCACAGTCAACGCAATGTAAAATAAATTAAGCCTCTGATAACCTTAATTAGCGTCAGGAGTCCAGAGAGGCTTTATTGTCATTTTGACCATATGCAGCAGCACACAGTGAAATGAAACAACATTCCTCCAGGAACATGAAGCGTGATGGCTTGGGGAAAGAAACTGTTACGCAGTCTGGTCGTGAGGCCCGAATGCTTCGGTGCCTTTTGCCAGACGGCAGGAGGGTGAAGAGTTTGCGTGACGGGTGCGTTGGGTCGTCCGCAATGCTGGCGAAGACAGTTGACTACCGATTATCATAATGTAACGCTTTTATAGAGCCATAAATATGCCTACCGGCCATGGAGGAAAAGAACAAAAACTCCCAACTGAAAATCAAGTGAGAAAAAAAACCTCTGGGGGTCCAAGGGCCAGTGGCTGCCCACCCCTCCTGGGCATTTTGGATTAAATAGGACTTCTAAATCAGATTACAGGTAACAATGGCATTGCTGCTGTATGGTAGCTCGAATCCCCAGCTCAAGGTACGCCTCATCCATCATGGCAGTTGGTCACCTTCAGTCGGCACGAGGCGCGTCTGTGGCCGCCGGCCGGCCTCCTCAGGTCTTATGTAGGGAGTCAATGCTCAACAAGAAGAAAGAATAAATTTAATTTGCATTGGTATAGAGGTGGGAACAAACAAACGCAGACAAGCGGAATTACATTTCGAGGTGGAATGCCTGAGTAAACATGTAAGTCTTCAGTCTGGATTTGAAGACGGATGCAGACGGGCCGTTTCTGACAGTAACTGGTAGACTATTCCACAGTTTAGGTAGATGTCCATGACGGAGGGAAGAGAGACCGCAATGGTCTTCTCAGCTGTCCTCACCATCCGCTGCAAGGTGGGATCATATCAGATGATACATCATGTCAGATAATAAAACCAGCCGAACGCTGATCAGTCAGAAGTGATAAAGTTAGAGATACAAAATAAAGCAAACGCTGACATTTCTGTAGCCAGTTAGCAAGTAGCTCACTTTAATTAGCCAAAGGACAGCTTCCAAGTGTCCTAGTTCCACCCGTTGTCATTGCCAGGACAGACGGAGTGGAGACAGGTGAGTGTTGGACCCAAGCGCGGGTTTTATTTCGTGACTGGGTTCGTGGGACAAGGCTAAACTCGTGGGTCGGGGACAGGGGAAGGTCGTCGGGGCGCGAACGTCACAATGCGGGCAAGGCAAACTCGATAGTCGGTGAAAACAGGCTAGGGTCAAGAACCAAGAGCTGGGTAACCAGGCAGAATGCGAAGAGCACGAGGAGACCGCCGAAACTGCAAGGCCACTAGGGCGATTGCAAGAATCCGCATCGTGGCTTGGATTCGGGGCTCATGTTATCCTCGGTGTCATCAGTTGGCCGCAGGTGTCACCGATCCGCTTGTTCCCGGGGGCGCGATGTCTGTATTGTTTAGGGGTACTTGCAGAGGCCCATTCATTGTTTCCACAGCCATGAATACTAACAGTGATGAGTGCAGGATATTGTTCCATGAACACATCTGCACAGCAAAGCTGGATAGCAGCTTTGCTCTTGAACAGATCCAAGTTCTCCGAGCGTTAGACAATTAAGAATCCATATGTGCAGCCATTCCAAACCTTTTAAAAGGATTTACGGTTACGTAATGTCAGCCTTTCCAGTTACGTAAGCTGACTGCAACGGATTCGCGCGTAAGTCCACTTTCCACGTACTCTGTATTTTTTTATCACGTTGCATCGGCAAAAAGTACGCCTCCCATTTAATGTTTTGCTACTTAAGCTGATATATACTGAGATTCTGCCCACATTCCACCCCTAAATTATGAAGAAATGCGAAATTCTGAAACGTTTCTTGCATGTTTTATAATTTCAGCTGAGCCCTGATGGGTACTTGAAAACGGAATACAAATGTAAGCACGTTCAGCTCGGTTGCCGTGAAGTTTCACTTGTTCTTTTCCACAGTTTCTCCTTTTTCAAATATATTTATCTTTTCCTAATTAGTACTTTGACAGGCTTTATTTAATATATGTTTCACACACTGACATTCAAGTAATGGCTTCGGGTCCCTGCACTTACTGAAATAGTACACTTTATCAGTGCTTTCAGTCACTACATAGGCAGGTGATCAAGTGTATTATATCATCCAAATTTATGAAATTACATTTTTCAGGGGTAGCGTGGTGGCATAGTGGGTCGCACTGTCACCTCACAGCACCTGGGCTGTTCCAGTATAGGTCTGAATCTGGCTCAATCTGTGTGAAGGTTGTATGTTTTCATGCATGCACTGGTTTTTTTGGGGTGCTCTGGTTTCCTCCCACAGTCCAAAGATATGTAATTTAACAGAACTGGTGATGCTAAATTGCCCTTAGTGTGGGAATGAGTGAGTGTGTGCATGTGTGTCTACCCAGCGATGGATAGGCGTCCTGTCCAGGGTGTACCCCCAAACTTGTGCCTATTGATTCTGTGATAGGCTCCCTACAGCCACAACCCTGACCAGGACAAGCAGTTTGTGAAAATGAATGAATCAATGTTTTATTTGCTGTCTAGCCATATTTTTTCCATGCAGACATGACAAATGTTATGGTGGACAGATTCAAGAAAATACAGTCAGGAGGTCATTTACATTTTTTGTGCACCGAGAGACTCTTTTGACAGCTAGTCATCAGTAAGAAATGGCAGTGCTGACAACCCCAGCATTCCTTGACCATGGCCAGAATATTCCAACTGCAGCAGACAAAACAGTCATAAATTACCAAAGTGTAGTGCATTTTACAGTTTCCAAGACATATCATAAATTTGGATGGAAGTGTCAGAACTTGAACTGTGGTGTCTAAATATGGTTTTGAAAGAGAGAAGCCTTACAGTTATCCACTCATAAATCAATAAATTGATTTTGATGTTTGCAATTTCTGTTAATCTCACAGACTGGATATTTATTGGAATACGTCTGCCACTTATATGTACAGTTAAAGAGTGTACAATGTTTTATGGTACATAATGCTTACAAACCCATTTGTGATGTGCAGCAGAAACTCGATGCTTTAAATGTGAAGCGCCCAAGTCCCACAGCAGGTGCAGTTTTTTAAAAAAAAGCTTAGGTGTAAATCTTTTCCAGAAAATCTGTATTTACTCGCTTGTTAGTACACTTTAAGCATTTAGTTTTAAAACGAGGGTTTAACAGCATTACTTCTTTCTGTGCTGATACCCGTGACGGCTCACATTTGCGATGTTATGATGCATAGAATAACAACCTGGATTTCTGAATCTTAAAAGTAGGTATAATTTAAAAAATAGTAAGGCTTGTCCAAAGGGTTGCACAGCTGTATTTTCTTGCCATTGAATGATTTCAAACCTGCTCTATTGCTCACTTGTTGATGACATGTTTCCTTTTGTCCATATTTCATATTTTCTTGAAAAAAATGCCAAATGCACCTTCAATTAACAGAATTACATAATTATTAGAAAAATAAATGGGTAAAATAAATATGTAGATAAACTGGGAGGTGTGGTAGCGCAGCAGGCTTGGCTGGGTCCCGTTCTCCGGTGGGTCTGGGGTTCGAGTCCCGCTTGGAGTGCCTTGCGATGGACTGGCGTCCCGTCCTGGGTGTGTCCCCTCCCCCTCCGGCCTTGCACCCTGTGTTGCCGGGTTAGGCTCTGGCTTACCACAACCCTGTTCAGGACAGGTGGTTTCAGACCAAGTGTTTATAGATATACTGTATGTTATAAATGTATAGATATATATACAAATAGTTCTTGATGAAGATAAGCAACTAAAAATCCTCAAATACAATGGATGAAAAATAAATAAGGGTGTAAACGTAATTATGGCATTGCACAATAGTGCATAATATAAACAGCATGGCTTCCAAAATTCATTCTCATAGCTGGGCCACGTGAGGGTACAGAATTTTTCCATAACCATCTAGGCTTAAGAGAAATGGAGTGCAATATTTATTAATTCACACACTTTTCTCCAAAGCAACTTACAAGGTTAATCTACTTACAGTTACTTAGTATTTATACAGCTGGGTCTTTTTTTTTTTAACTGGAGCAATTAAGGGCAAGTACCTTGCTCAAAGGTATCACAGCCAGGAATGAGATGTAAACCTGCAACCTTTGGGTCCAAAGGTAGTAGCTGTAACCACTACACTACCAGCAGTCCTTTTTAATAGGCCTCAGAGGAGATAAATATTGTAAATGATTCATTTAATCTGAAATGAAAGTGTAATGAAACCATAAGGAAACAGTTGCAGCAAAAACACGTGAATTTGTCTGAGTCATTTTTAACCGTGAGAGGCAATGAGGCACTAACCCTTCCCTGTACAGGAATCTGCTTTTAGAACAGGTGTCTCTACTATTCTTGCTTTGCAGCATGCAGGGTATGTATGAGCCATAACCAAGCCCTCGTTATTCAGTTTTGGGGACCTGCTCAAAGATTACAGGACATTCTGACTCTCAAACATGAAGTCAAAGGCCTAGCTCTCATACCAAGTGACATGGGACACAGAATGTTAACACCAGAACTAAAAATTTGTAAACGTTCAGAAAATTCTGATTTTTCATATAAAAGACACTTGATTGTGCAAATGTAGTCAAATTCATGGACATTTGAATATTCAGTACTTTCAGTAAGCGGGACAAGTTAATTGTCTCAAAAGTTCAGTGGTATATGGGTGTGATTAAGATTTTTTATTGAGCCGATGTTTTTCTCCAAAGCGACTTCCAATGAGCTCTATGTAATGTTACCAGCCCACACACCTTATTCACCAAGGTGACTTATACTGCTAGATACACTACTTACAATGGGTCACTCATCACTCTCTGTGTGAACCTGAACAGCATGTCTTTGGAGTGTGGGAGGAAACCAGGGCACCCAAAGACTTACACTGTTAGATACACTACTTACAATGGGTCACTCATCCATACATCAGTGGAACACACCCTCTCTGTCACTCAAACACTATGGGGGAACGTGAACAACATGTCTTTGGACTGTGGGAGGAAACCAGAGCACCCAGAGGAAACTCACGCAGACACAGGGAGAACATGCAGGCTCGCACCACCCAGGCGCTGGGAGACAACAGCACTACTTGCTGTCTCACTGTGCTGCCCAGATAAAACTCTAAAAATTTGCCCAAAAAACAGAATGTATATAGTTGCCAGTCAGCATAGTGGCTAAGGGCATGTTTTTATAACCTGAAAGAGTCTTACCATAAAACCCTGGAAAAAAAACTATTTAAACTAGGCTGGTCCTGTAAAAAACAAGCTTGTAAATTTGTGGGTTAAATTGTCATTAAGAGCCAAATAAAGATTAGATAGATAGATAGATAGATAGATAGATAGATAGATAGATAGATAGATAGATAGATAGATAGATAGATAATCTTGCCATTTTATCTACTGAATCCTGCCATCTACTTAACTTGAATTAAAAAAAATTGGACAAAATGATAATATAAAATATAACAACTTGCATGACTTATCTTCAGTTTACAGTTACCGAAATCTGTACTTTCCAAAATACTGGAGATAATGGGGGAAGTAAAAAATCAGAGTTTTCGTTCAATGTTTATTCAGTATAAAATGAAATATAATATATAATTTCTGTGACCAGATTAAGGCAACGAAACCCTCAGAATGCCGTTTTTCTTACATAAAGTATAGCATCCCAATTTATAGTATTCTACTTCTATTCAGCCATAGTATATTCGAAAATAAGAATAATATGTCTGTGAGAAAAAGACCCAGAGCATCCACAGCAATTATTTTAATGATCAGAAGTGGTACAAAGAGCACGTTCAACTGAATTCCTTCTCCCACTGTAAAGCGAACACCAAATGCATACTTTAACATTAAAATACAAGTTCTTAATCAAAGTCAGAAAAAAACCTTTGACTTCTGCATTATCTTGTCAACATTGATTCATTGTAGGGAAGCCATGAGAACATATAAAACATAAAGACTTTACAATACAGATGTTACCATATCATGAACGTCCACACAAGAGTAACGGAGACACGGATACAAAGACATCAGGAATAAAATGTACATGACTTCTTGGAGTTCGGAAAAAGTCATAAATGTGTGGAAAATAACCAGGTTTTTCTGTATTCACCTCTTATACAGTGCTGCTTGATAGTATGTGAACCCTATAGGCATGGTAACTGGTCTTGTATAAAATATGAAAATAAATAAAATCTAAATCTTAAATCTTAAAATATGCTTATAAAATCATTAAACGATTACGATTTACACATCTTGTTCTATTCACGTACTTCTGTTTTTCTACTGCACACATGATGTAATCTAAACCCACATATGAAATTAAAAAATCACACCTATTATATCAGATGAGAAAAACTGATTTTGATTAAATAATGATTTTGTGGTAAAACTAAGGGACAATGGGTTCACATACGTTTAAGCAGCACTGTATGTAATGCTGAGGAAATCCTAAATCATAGTGAAGAAACTTCAGTTTTGTTCTCAGTCATTCTGTTGAATACTTTCCTTCAAGAAGAGAATTTCAGAAATGGAGGCAAAACTAATGACTTTAAATGCTTTGTTCTTTATTTCTGGGGTCACCTTGCTGTTCAAAGAATGTATGCCTCTTCAAGGGTGCAATGGGGTCACTGCTTCCCCTTAGCTAATTGTCATCATGTGGCAGAGGTCTGAGAAGGTGCACGTTCCATGCATGACATTCAATCCGACACACTACTCATGCGTGTGAGGAAGACACTGTGTGTAACCAACCGGTGTTGACCCAGGGTGTTTGGATTGGATACAAATTGTAAAATTTTAGAGGTGAGCCTCATTGTAACGCTGGCAGGCAGGATAGAGGTTAGAGGTATGACCTTTGGATCTGAAGGACCCAGGTTTGATTACCACATCCTGCTGTAGTACCCTTGAGCAAAGCACTTACCCTGAAACTAATATGGTAAAAAGTACTGTCCTGTATAAACAGGTAACTCATTGTAAGTGGCTTTGGAGGTAAGTATCATGAAAACTTAAAATAGAAAGATTTTCTTTTCTTACGCAGATCATATTCCATGGTCTTTAACAGCATTATTTGTACAGCTGCCCTAGAAGATGAAAATGAGAGGTGACAGATTTCCAAATCTACAAGTCAGAGAAACTGATGAAAGCTGAAAATGTAGGCCTCCCCGCCCAGTGCCTGTTACCTTTCTTTTTCCCCGATTGTGTTTTTTTCTAGCCGACATGAAGAACATACCCTTTCTAAGCTGAGGCCCTATCACAATTTTTTCCATTCTCAGGGAACCTTTTGCATGGACTCCAGCTCTTAAAAGCTAATCGGAAATGGCAGGGTGCTTTTCAGAAGCACACTGTGCAAATTTGGTGCCCCTTTTTTCATCTGCATTGGGTAGAATGGCCCTGAAAGGCCAGGAAACGAGGACTCCAGTGCACTTTTTTTTTGCCTGTACAAGGCCATCGGAAAGAACTCTGAGTGGATTTTTGCTGGAATCAGCATGGGGACTGTAGAGGAACAAGGCGCTGGTTGAGAAAACACGTGGACACGTGGCTGGGAAAACCCCACAGATGAGCCTGGAAGGAGGGATATGGAATAAAGGTGGACTTCCCAAGAAGTCCCTGGCTCAAAAGACCACCTGGACTGACTTATTTCACATAAATATTTCCCAAAGTAATTGTAAGATGTTACACTTCACAGTCAACACTGTCACATCCACGCCCACAACACAAGCGACAACACCTGACTCTGCACTAGCTCCTGAGTAATCGCTCACCCTATAAAGACCCTCTTCAGCTCCCGTAACGTTGAGGAATCTCGTTTGGGACAACCGCCCTTCCTCACATTACTTCGCACACCCACTTACTCTATTCTCTGTTCACGATCTCCGGTTTTTGACTCCTTGCTTCGTTTCCCGACCACGTCCATGGATCCTCGTTCTTGTCCTGTTGGCTGATCCACCGACCCTTCGCCTGTCCCTGGTTTTGAGAACTTGCCTCTTCCCTCAACTTCAGATGAACAACGCTGCACTTGGGTTCAGCTGTCCCGGCTCCCTGTGTTCCGCATGACAACACTATTATTATTATTATTATTATTATAATAATAATAATAATAAGAAGAAGAATGATAATGAGAAGAAGAAGAAGAAGAAGAAGAAGAAGAAGAAGAAGAAGAAGAAGAAAAAATGATAATGAGAAGAAGAAGAACTCAGTATAGAGCAGTAAATGAAGAATTCTCTTCCTGAGGTATATTTTTTGCTTGTTCCATATTACACACAACAAAGTGAAATGAGTCAGAATGCAGTCCTCACCTTAGCTTGCATAATTAAGTGTAGTAAAAAACAAGTTAAATGAAAATAAAGCAGCTTATCAGCATCACCAAAATAAGTCACCTGGTTGACCTTCCCCTCCCAGAACATTTATACATGGAGGCTATATTGACAAGTCACTGATGCAAACAAAGAGCAGATTCTCAGAACGGAGAAGAAGAGAGATAATGGGTCCAACTCTTAAAGCGGATTATGGAGGACACGGAGAATGATGGCGAGATTTATGGGGCAGGCGTAAAGGGCTTTCATACCCTTGAGGACCACACAGAAACTGTTAATCTTGTCATAAAACAGAGTGTGACAGCAGATAAAACTCTACATTCCTACACACCATCTCTGGCACTTCCCAAAATCTGTGTGGTCTTGAAAACCATTACACTCTCAAAATCCGAAGGTTTAACCATTAAGTTAGTGTTGCTATATGGAATGTTTCTCTATCTGTAAAATAAAAAATATTTTTTGCTGTGTCTCATTGTGTTCATCTATTTCTGGAGACAATATTTAGACTATTTTATAAAGTATATACGTGTTTCCAACCATTGTGCACATGACGCATTAGGGTAACTTTAATTTATAATGTGCAGAACATGACAATATGGGGCACCAACAGTCTGGTTGAAAACTATTATAATGCCACATAATTCCACTAAAACTTTTTAAGTATGT
The DNA here is from genome assembly GCF_900964775.1 of Scleropages formosus. NCBI lineage: Eukaryota > Metazoa > Chordata > Actinopteri > Osteoglossiformes > Osteoglossidae > Scleropages > Scleropages formosus. The sequence continues at coordinate 5,652,948 of NC_041830.1, read as the reverse complement.
GGGATAGAAACATCTTAAGTCTTGGACATAACCTCCATGGTTTAGGATCAGATAACCTTAGAATAACTTTGCGTATATATTTACCATTCCTAAAATCTGTTTAGTAATTCGCACCTGAGAAGGCCAAAATCATAAAGAGATGTCAAAAACTAAACCCAAGGATGCTGCAAACTGAATAAACAGTATTTGTTTAGGGCAAGCGAAGAATTATACACAATACCGCAGTCCCACCACCCTTACGCGTACCTAAATGTGTACCCTGACATCAACCTACAGCACAGAGTGATAAAAAGGGAAATACAGGAGGTTAACATTGGAGTCATACACCCTGCAACAAAGACAAGGAAAATCAATAGGGAGTCATGCCACACCATTTCTCTATGCATAAATACACAGTTTATAAATAGCTACAGATACTTTCACCATTATTACCGTAATAGATATAGGATAGTAAACTGCCTACAGTCTTTCACCTATCTATTCCCCAGAGTGCTGCTTAAAAGTATGTGAACCCTAGAGGGATGGGCATTGTTCATCTGTAAAATATTAAAATAAACTTATAAAAACTAAATACAACCAACATCCACAACGGCTTGTCCCGAGCGGGGTCGCGGCAAGCCGGAGCCTACCCGACTCCGCAAGGGGCAGGGCCAAGAGGGGAGGGGACATATCCTGGACGGGATGTCAGTCCATCACAAGGCACCCCAAGCGGGGCTCAAACCCCAGACCCACCACGCAGCAGGCACTGGTCAAACCTGCCGTGCAACCACATCCCCCCAAAATCTAAATATTAAATCTTAAAATAAACGTATAAAATGAATAACTTCTATGAGATGTAGGTCACTTTGGAGAAAAGTGCTGAATGAATTCATGTAAATGTAAACGAATAAATGACTGTGATTTACAGACCTCATTCCACTTACCTTCTTGCTTTAAACAGTGCAATTTGATTTTCAGTTATTTTTGCACCTACACTAACTTTCGTTTCTCCACTACACGTGTGATTTTCTCTCTACACCTATTGTATCAGAGGAGAAAGACTGGTTCTGATTAAATAACGATTTTGTGGCACAACTAAGAGACACAACAGGTTTACATACTTTCAAGCCCCACTGTAGATGGAAACTACAGGCAATTCAGAGTGACTAATTCTCATATCTGGATTGTGGGAGGCAACTGGAGCACCTGGAGGACACCCACATGAACAAGAGGAGAGCGTGCAAACTTCTCGCAGGACATGTGGGAACAAACCCACATCAAATTACACCGCCCAGGAGTTGTGAGACACCAGTGCTATCTGCTGTGCCACATATGTTTCTTAGATTTGTTATTAGTGCTACATTTTAGCAGAGCTTTCCATAATGAGCTTGTGCAAAAATAAAACAGTACCAGCAATACAGTATAATCTTTAGCAGGAAAACAAACAGTTAAACAGTGTTTTGTATTTCACGTGAGTGATCCATGAAACAAGTGTTTGGTATTTATTACATCACTCTAGAAGGTATTACTTGAGTGGTTCTCACAGGTAGGCTGCGATGTTCTCACACCTTAGGCAGTTCTCCTTCGGTAGTTTGCTTTGTTCAGGGGCCAGGTGAAATATTTTTTTCATTTCTGTTGGATAAGTCAAAAAGCATATCTTCTTTGGAGTCAGATAAGCAATAAACCTGCTGTTTGTTTTCCTTTTTTGTGCTTTAAATTGCATGTCCTCTTTCAAGGGCATCACAGCTCCTGGCATAATGTGAGGGCTGACTGTGTTGCAACTGCAGAGAGTAAGTTGGGCTTAGAGGTCCATTATGGATGAACTTACACACACACACACACACACACACACACAGCTTGCCCCGAGCAGGGTTGCAGTGAACTGGAGCCTAACCCACCAACACAGGGCATAGGACTGGAGGGGGACGGGACGCACCCAGGATGGGACGCCAGTCCATCACAAGGTACCCCAAGTAGGACTCGAACCCCAGACCCACCAGAGAGCAGGACCCTGCCAAGCCTGCTGCGCCACCGCACCCCCCTGCTTATTTGTAGATTAATTTATATTTTTTAGCAGCTTAGCTGGTGCTTGTATAAAATTTACATTGACATTAATTTTAAGTTTTATCCATTTATATGATTAGATGATAATTCTTTTCCAGCTGGGAACATAAAGTGTTAGTTTGCCCTTGACATTTCGCCAGATGCCTGTATAACAAACTGTTGCCAATCCAAATAGAAATGCAAATAAACATTGCTTAGTCGACTCCCGGTCTGTGTTAGAGTCAGAACAGCAGCAAGATTTTCGCATTTACCATAGCCAGGCTTCACTTTCATTAAAACACAGCACTGTCTGAAGGTATTTCTGCGGTGGGGGAAGTGGACGGCTGGACACGGTCCTTCGGAATATGTACGGAGGTATCGGACTGCTGGCACCAGATGAGACAGACTTGTGCCACACGGCGTGTAGCAATGGATGCAGCCCAATGAAGCCTGGGAGGACCTATTGTTAACAAACATATTCTCCTTAACAGCTGTCAGGGAAAGGCCCATCTGCTGAATTTCCAGAAGTACGTTTGCATAAAAAGGTTTTTTGACTGCACAACATTAAATCCTTCTGGCACGCTTGTTTTCTGTAGCGATGACGTATTTAAAGCAGAATTGCGTGTTATTTTTAACAAACGTGCAAAAGTCAGCGGAGATTGTTATCACAGGCTGTATTGCTTGCTGGTTCATCAACGCAGAAAATTCTGATTTCTGACTACTGTATTAAACATTTGAAGCAACATGGTAGGTTGGGAAACATATCGTGGAGAGCACACGCCCACGCAAATGTTTATCTACCTATACGTGGCCTGAACGTCAATCTAACGGCAATGATCTGGCCCTTCTTTTGTTTGCTCTTGCAATTGTTCACGTCATGTCCGCTTTGTGGTTTTCTGGACACGTATCAGTATGGGTGCGAATTGTATTGTCGCACACACACCTGAGCTGTAGAGTAGAGATTCAGTGACTCTACACAAATAGGCCTTGCATTTGAGCCTTGTACTCATACAACACAACTTTGAGAAACACGTCGGGTGCAAAGTGTAGACGTGGTTTCAAGGTTGTCGGCTTCAAAATTCTGCACTGGAGTTTAAGCAGGATGTGGTGAACAATCTGGGTCACCTTTGCATATTCCTGATGCGCGTTCGTCACACATGTACTGGCTGCTTTCATCAAGCCCATGTCGGGCCTCTGAAAAAACCTCTTCCTGCTTTCACAGGAAAATATATATGAAATGTGGGTACAGCTGCACGATATCGTGACAAAATATGATGATTGCTCCAGTTCATCAGCACTGCACTATGTAAGAAATACATAAGAAACACTAATATATCAATATTACTTATTCACTTTCTATAAAATATGCTCCTAATTATAAACTGCTGTGTTCAGAAGTGACATATACATGCTAGAAACATCAGTTTAATAGAGGATATGAGGTGGTTTCATAGCTAGTGACCTTTAACAAGTGGCGATTGGTAGTGTTGAGCATAAGATGCCCAAGTCGAAGCTTGCGAGGTAAGGCAGGTGAGGTTTCTCTCAGTAACATCATGCCAAGCTCTTTCTGTTGAGACAAAGAAAAAGTTATGCAGGGCTTGAGCAAATGTTTATTTACTCTGTGGCATCTTCAACAGAATCAAGTGTGACACCTTTAATGGGGAGAAAAGACTTCAACCACACTTGCAACAGTGTCACCTGAAGAGTTTGGCCCGTACAGAGTTGTTTTTTCTTTGTGGTAAAATAATCGGACAAATTTGTTCATTGAAGAAATAAGAATATGACTATACTAAAAATCTCCGACCTGCCAAATAGCTTATTCAATGTTCCAATTTATGCCTCGCTCTATGGACTGTATACAGGCGGTCCCCGATTTACGACGGGGTTACGTTCCGCGAAACCCATCGCAACTCGAAAATATCGTGAGTCGAAAATGCATTTAATACACCTAACCTACCAAACACAATGGCCTAGCATACATGCGATGGCCATTACGGGCTTGACACCTTCATGCTGGGCAGTTATCTTGAGTTTCTCCTCAACAGTAATTGCTCTCTTCTTCTTCTCACCAGAAGCAGGAGACAGAGATGGGGGTTTCTGTTACATTATGGATGCACAAAACACAACGTAAATACAGGGGGTATCTGTATAGCGACTGCGTGGCAAACTGGGAGATGCGGATCCCAGCATCACGAGACAGTATTGCACCGCATATGGCTTGCCCGGGAAAAAAATCAAAATTCGAAGTATGGTTTCTACTGAATGTCTATCGCCAGCTCACCATCGAAAAATTGAAGAATCGTGAGTCGAACCATTGTAAGTCGAGGAGTATCTGTATTTTTGAATCGGTGAGTTGGTTAATTAATTTGCTAATGCAACTATTTTAAACCTGTCTATAGTAAATTTAGAGCAGGAGAACCACAGGACCATATCTTGAGATTATTACACTCAAAAATTTTAAAATCTTCAGGTTACATAATCCTGTGTTACTGTGCCTAATGACTTTGGAAACAGTCGGAACACTCACATTCAGCAGCACGTTCATGATTCATTGTTATGATAACTTGAAATCTTGCGTTAAAAAGCCACGACAAAACGCAAATTCGCTTTCATATGATGTAAAAAAAAAAAAAGCAAACATTCCTCTATGCTTCTTGGTTTTTAGCAGTACTTACATTCAGGCTGCTCTGTGTGTGAAACACTTGCTTTGCAGTATCTAAGGAAATGTGCATTCAGTTCTTCCCCCATACAGTGTCAATAATTTAGAGAATGTATATTGGTGCTGCTCAGTTGAAGGGTGGAATCCAGCTCAGCCTGTGGGGAATTTGTGTTCAACCAACCCACCAATATCTACAAACGCTCGTCCCAAGCAGGGTCACGGCGAGCGGGAGCCTTACCCGGCAACAAAGGACACAAAGCCAAAGGTGGAGGGGACACACCCAGGACGGGATGCCAGTCTGCACAAAGCACCAACCAGGGCTCGAACCCCAGACCCACCACATAGCGGGCAGTAACCCAACCTGCCACGCCCCCCGACACATTCAATTCATTTTCATAGAGCGTTCTTGTCATGCAGTGACACAGAGCGCTTTACACAGGCATAAGGCAAAAAGAATAAATACGTCAGAACAAAGAAACAAAAAAGACAGCTGACTAGGGACTATCGCAATATATTATCAATGCTTTTATAAAGCTATAATTATGCCTACTTGCCACAGAAGGAAGGATCAAAAAACTCCCAAGTGAAAGTTGAAGGAGAAAAAACCTCTGGGCGTCCCAGTGCCAGTGGCTGCCCACCGTCTTGGGTATTCTAGATTAAATGGGACTTCTAAGTCAGTTTACAGGTAATAATGGCACTGTTGCTGTATGATGGCTTGATTTCCCAGTTCAGCAAAGTACATCTCGTCTATCATGGACGTTGGTCATCATCTTCAGTCAGCACGGGATACGTCTCAGACCGCCAGCCGGCCTCCTCAGGTCTTACGTAGGGAGACGATGTTCAATGCGTGTCCTCCCCATGTGGGTTTCAGCCGGGTGCTCCGGTTTCCGCCCATAGTCGAAAGACATGAAGTTCAGTTGATTGTTGATGCTAAATTGCCCATGGCATGTGGCTGCCCTGTGATAGACTGGTGTCCTGCTTAGAGTGTTACCCTCCTCAGCCTTGCATATAGTGATTTGGGGATAGGTTTTAGACTGCTGCAACCCTCAAGGATGTTAAACTCCCTTAAGAGTACTAACTAAACCGAGTACTGCACTCAAGAGTAGGTTCAAAGAAGTTCAGGAAATGCTGAGATCAAGTGGGATGTACCGACAATCTAGAAAAAAAAAAGAAAAATTCTATATAAAATATTTACTTTATGACAAAACCTAACCTTTGGAACTACTTCTCGCAACGCACTTGCGTTTTTCAAATGTAAACCCGCATGCACGTATGTAGAACTATAACCATTCACAGTTCGTTCAAAGGTAACGCCTCCTGAATTTCATTGGTTGTCTCTCGATGAAGTCATCGCAAAAGCTCCGCCCTTCGGGAACGCGCTCTGTGTTTTGAACGTCTGCTTACTGCCGGTTTTCCGCTTTGGTCCTGTGTGCATATACCGGTAGAAGTTACCACGATGTGATTGGTTGCCTCTACGATACATCATTAGGGAAGCCCCGCCCTCCAGACCTCATTTGGTGTTTAGAGTATCTGCGGTCCAAAGTTGGAAGCCGTCTGACGAGTCGGCGATAGTCGTAACTACCGGCTGCTTCCCGTTTTACTTCTGTTTTCTTTTGATCTTTTGCCTTTATTTCTTCTTTCTTACATTAAACCGCATAACAGAGGTGCGAAGTCTGATTTTGGGAGGATATTCTTTTTTTTTCCGTTTCTTTTTATTGTGTTCCACGTTAACATGACATTGAGTTAAATGGTAAATCGCACGTGTCCTTATTAGCAGTCTTTGCGCATCATCATTCGCTCAGCGACGGATTGATTGCGATGCCCGATTCGAGGATGTCCGGCAAGAAGGGCATGGTGTCGAGCATTCGCACTCGAATCAGGACCGATTCGTTTAGCACCAACTATGAGATAGTGGGCAAGGAGCTGGGCAGGTACGTACGTGTTTCCCTTTCTTTTTTTACAGCAGCAGTGTGTGAAAATCAATGACAATGTCATGAATATCATGCAGTTAACATCGGACAGTCAGATTTACTAAGTCTTAGGCTGTAGTTCGGTGTCATGATCATCATCATGTCATGTCCAGCCCGGAGACAGACTCCAGTTTTTCTCTTTTTTTTTTTTTCTTTTCCTCCTTTCCCCCAAAAGCGACATACTGTGAAACTACAATTATTGACCCATGATTTATACACCTAGGTAATTTTACTCGATCAGTTCAGGGTAAGTACATGATGATCTAGAGTGGTGGGATTCATTCAAACCTAGGACCTTGGGTCCAAGGCTCTAACCACTATGCTGCTATCCGTTTTTTTTTCCCCACACTAAACTTTACTGCGAGATCCAATTTTAGTAGAAAGTTAAGAAGGTCTGATGACCCATCACACACTCAGTTACTGAAACCTGCTCTTTCTGCACGCATTCTACACAGTATCCAGTACATCACACCATCATAACCCTGGTATTATGTCAATGACCTTCTGTCTTCTCAATTCCACATATAAAATTTAAGAAAAAAAATTTAAAAAAATCCAAGATGGTGCAGCGGGTTTGGCTGGGTCCTGCTCTCTGGTGGGTTTGGGGTTTGAGTCCCGTTTGGGGTGCCTTGCGATGGACTGGCGTCCCGTCCTGGGTGCGTCCCCCTCCCCCTCCAGCCTTATGCCCTGTGTTGCCGGGTTAGGATCCGGTTCACCGTGACCCCGCTTGGGACAAGCCGTTTCAGACTGTGTGTGTGCGCACGCAGTGTTGCGGAAGACTGGAAGTGTCCTGTGGCGTTTGAACCTGTCTGATAGTCGGAGGGCTCCTGATGTTGCCCTTGACCGACGTCCCCTGTCCAGGCTATGAATCTTATTCACTGCAAGAATGGCAGATGTGTTCATCCCGTGACACAGACGCTAAAGTTGGACGAGAGCTGAGAAGGTATGGGGGTGTCAGAAGGTCACTTCCATTCTCACGCAGTTGTGAAGGTTAACGTCCCAGAATGTGCCGAGCCCATCCTACGAGATCTCGTTCATCCGTGGACTGCCGCCTTTAAGAGTCCCCCGGCACATTAGGGTCATGCTTCAGGCTGTGTTTTTGGTCGGTCTGCTTGTCAGCTCAGTGAATGCCTGAGTAATTATTTATTTGTTTTAAACTGACTTGACTGCTATTTCTGAAACATTCTTCCAGGCTCTGATTTGGGTTCAGGGAGGGTTGGTGTGGTCTGTTATTTGACATTTGCACTCATTGTTTTGTTGACACTCCGTTTTCCACCTTTGACATACTGACCCATGATTTATACACCTAGGTAATTTTACTCAATTAATTCAGGGTAAGTACATCTAGGGGTGGGATTCAAACCTGCAACCCAAAGGGTGCAGGTTTGAATCCCACCCCTAGATGTACTTACACCACTTATCTCACCACTAGTTGTACTTGCTGCTGTTGGTCTCCAAAGCAATTTCCAACGAACTCTGTCGTGTTATCAGCCCACACACCTTATCCACCAAGGTGACTTACACTACTTACACTGGGTCACTCATCCATACACCAGTGGAACACACTATGTCACTCACACACTATCAGGGAACCTGAACAGCATGTCTTTGGAGTGTGGGAGGAAACCAGAGCACCCGAAGACTTGCACTGCTAGATACACTACAATGGGTCACTCATCCGTACATCACTGGAACACACACACTTTCTTTAAGCCTCACTCATCCCCTTTAGACTTTGAATAGGTTTTCTTGTTACACATGGAACAGCCCTGTACCCTACTAGCTGTGTTTTTTTTTTTTTTTTCTTCTCCCAAGAGTGGACAGTATCCAGCTCTCACTGTCACTTCATTTTACTTGCAGATCAAGTCAGTCCAAACTAATACTTAGATTATGCCCATTTACTTATTTTTTTTGAAATCTGGGTGCTTTTGAATGAATTTATGCTGTTTGTCTTTCAGTTGCCAGTGGATGCATCTCTGTTTAACTATAACCTAAAGGTGGCTTGTGTAACCCCGAGTCAGTCAAAGCATCAAATTTAATGGTCTGGGAAGTTCATACATTAGTGGCTGTTGTATTTTAGCTCACTTGTTCATGTTAGTAGGTGGGGGAGCTTTGGATTACTAAAGGTCAGGGTGAAAGAGGCCTTCCATCCTGACCTGTATCGGACAATTGATGCTTTTTAGGATATGAGTATTTTTTATTCAGTGAAACTTCTGTCATGAACCACGAAAACCTTTTTCTCAATTACATTCTCTTACTTTCACCACTAATGTTAATTTTTTATTTCTTCATTTATTCCCTTTTATGGATGTCTCTTAAGAAATAGCTCAAGGTGTGATGATGCCAGGAAATGATGCACGTCTGGATCCCTTCATTTTGCACAAGCTGGAATTAGCTGGATTGCACCTTTCTACATTTATTATGACACATCTAATGCTGTTAGAACTGGATCCTTCCTGAAGGGAAATCAGGTTGGCTTTTCATACAGACCTTGATACCTAGTTTCTTTTTTGGGGGAAAGGGAGTGGTTTTATGCATATATGCATATGGGTGGTGATGCCTAGAAGGGAACCCTTCAACCTTTGGGCCACTAACTGCATCCCTTTCTTTTCTTATGTGAAATTTTTTTTAATTGTTTTTGGTTGTTTTCACTTTTTTTTTCTTCCCCCCCCCCCCCCCGGTCAAGACACACCTGAAAACACTTCAGGGAGAAAAGTAAATACATCTTGTGTGTCAACAATTACCAGCTTTTAATGGCTCAAAGTGTGTTAGGCTAGAGTTTTTTTTTTTTTTTTTTTGAGGACTGTTCATAAGTCCAGTGGGGTGTGTTCTTACCACCCTGTGTCATAACAGCAGCAGGTTTTTATCAGTGGGTCAATGTCCTTACACATCATGGACCCAAGGTGAACTTCTACCCTAAAATACATCATTCCGATTGCTACAGCGAGATTGTCTGATAGATTTCCAGTAGCTGAAACGGACTTTTACATTTATTTAGCGGATGCTTTTCACTTTTCTCCAAAGCGACTTCCAACGAACCCTACGTAGTGTTATCAGCCCACACACCTTATTCACCAAGGTGAACTTACACATGACCGTGCTTGTCTTCCCACACCTCTCATTTTCGATTCGTCGAAAGAATAACACGACGAACACAGTTCTCTATCTGCATAGCATTGCTTTCTAAATTCAAGGAAACTTTTTCTTAAATTGTGTTGCAGATTTAAATTTTTTTTGCCAAGGGCCAAAGAGTAACTTTAGTGTCAACTCTTGAGTAAACCACAAATTTATTAGGATGGCTTATAAATGCTCAGCCAACGTTGATGATCCTTCGGTGAATGTTACGCATTCTGCACTGCATGCAGAAGGAGTTGTTTGTTTAAATGAACACACCTCGCCAGCTTCCTTCATTGCTCTGACAAGACTCACCTGAGGATGTTTCGTAAGTCCGTTGTAATGCAGGAGGAACGGTTTACTGTTCCATATAAAAGCTCCGCATGATGGCTCAAGATGGTAGATCCAACAAATATCAACAGGCTGAGGGTGCTACTGACTTCAGTTATGGCTATAAGCATTAAGGTTGTTATTATAGTGACGAGATATGAAATTAAGTTCTCCTCCGAGTCATTTTGGTTTTAATAGCCTTTAAGTAAATTATGTATATAAGTGTGTTGGTCTCAGTCCTGCAGCTATGCTTTTAATGATTCTGTTAAATATTTCTGTAGTTCACGATCTGGCTGATCACATTGAGTTCGCTGTGCGGCTGGTAACGGACGCGGCGAATCCGCCTCGAGCTTTTAAAATGACCTTTTTATTTTGATCGCTCCTTTTATTGTAACTGAAGCACTTTCAGATGAACTTGGAAACCAGACAGCAGCCCAGAGTGTTAATTGTCATCATTAAAGTTGTTAAACGATTTCCTATTAAGCTACGGCACGTACCTCTTGGCCTGCCGACCTTCTCCAAAGAAATTTTGTTCACTCGACTTTACTCTGGCTTAGGTGTGTCGTATTTTGTCAGCGCTCCCTAATCGTTGCACATAACAAAGACACGAGGTTGCTGACATCAGTCATTTGGAATGAATCGCAAAAATTCGGGAAGGCCGTTGAAAGAGGACTCAACCTGTTCCTTTCTGTTGTGTGTGTTTCAGGGGTAAGTTTGCTGTGGTGAAGAAGTGTATCGAGAAGGCGACGGGCAAAGAGCACGCTGCCAAGTTCCTGCGAAAGCGGCGGAAAGGGCAGGACTGCCGCTCGGACATCATCCACGAGATCGCTGTCCTGGAGTCGGCCGAGTCCAACCCCTTTGTTGTGTCTCTGCACGAAGTTTACGAGACTGCAGCTGAGATCATCCTGGTGCTTGAGTAGTAAGTTCCTCCCCGGTTGGACGGATTAGCTCATGCAGGTTCACGCATGTGCCGTGCGTTGGAAGTCCAAGTCGAAGTCTTTTTGGCATGTAGAACAAGTTGGCTCATCATTGCAATCTTGGAAGGCAGAGTCCAGCAGGTTTTCTGTTTTCCAGAACTTCTTGCATTGTTAAGAGCTTGAAGAGCTTGAAGGCTCATAGAGCACTATATCTGATGGCCCACTGTTGTGGTGCAATAAAAACCTCCTGGACCAAGATTTTCTGCCCTGCTGAAAATTTATGGTATAAAAATACCTTGATATCTGGTAAATTTCCCTACTCTGCACAAAAAAAAGCATCTACTAAATCGATAAATGTAAATTCCATACACTTCCCTAATGCTCGTAACGTAGATGACAATGTTGATGCCTGCTGTGCTTAATGTCAGTAACAGGGACAGCTGGTAGGGTATGCTGCTGCCTTTAGACCCAAAGGTCGCAGGTTTGAATCCCACCTCAAGTTGTAGTATCCTTGAGCAAGGTTCTTACCCAAAATTGCTCCAGTAAAAATTACCCCGCTGTATACATGGGTAAATAATTGTAAGTTGCTTAACATTGTCAGTCACTTTGGAGGGGGGAAAAAGAATCAGTTAAATGAATAAATAAAAGTCACCTTGTGAAGGAGTTCAGCATTTCAAATGATTATCCGTATGATGTGGAATTTTAGGTTTAATAGCTTCTCTGGAAAAGTTTAGTTTTCTGTTAGAGCAGATTTTCTTCAACTTGTCAGCTGTGTTGGATTCAGATACATATACTCTTCCAGATTCATATTCTGGTAATGCTTCTATGCTTTTTATGATGAAGAATTTAATTAGCTAAATCCAGGCATCTTGGGAACTGAAACTACTTTGATAAATCTGAATCTCTGAAAAGAAGTGATCTTTACACCTTTTTCCCCATCATATGACATTCTTTCTAAACAGCTGGGAGGAAATGATTTTAAAACCTTTGGTCAGATGTGTAGATCAGGGTTAGAAAATGTCACGGTCTTTTAAACAGCGATGTTTCACAGTGGCAGGAAAACAAGATACCGTCTCAGGTTTAGAAAAGCTGGTTTCCTGTGTGTGTGTACGCACGCCTTTGAACGTAGGATGCTCGATCAGGACATCTGAGCCTGCAGCTTAAGCTCTTACTCCATCTTCCGTTTCACACGTGCGTCTGTTTGCCTTAAAAGGATGTTAAATGTCTCACCCTCTTTGGTTCTCACTCGTGTGTGACTGAGTCTACAGTGTAGAAATGTTTTCATGCCTTTAATAGTTGGTGCAACGTTTCACGTCAGTGGCCTGTTGGTCATTTTCAGTTCTGATTTCATGATCTGCTTCTGTTTATAGAGAAATTAAGTCCAGCTCTAGAAGAAAGTCACGCATAGTCTACATTTATTAATTTAGCCGATACTTTTCTCCAAAGAGACTTACGCTGTTAAGGTTACAATTATTTATCCATTTATACAGCTGGGTAATTTTATTGGAGGAATTCAGGGTAAGTACCTTGCTCAAGGGTACTACAGCCAGAGGGGAGGCTCGAACCTGCGACCTTTGGGTCCAAAGGCAGGTTCTCTAACCACTATGCTACCAGCTGTCCCAGTTGTGAACCAGGATAAGTATCTTGCTCAAGAGTACTGCAGTAGGAGATGGAATTCCATCTTGGGTCCTTTGAGTGCAAGCTCTGGCTCTAACCACTTTGGTATGTGGTGCCCATGTCTGTCTATACTTGAGAAGCATTGACTGGTTATTGGTGTTAATCAAGTTTTGCTGGTATTTTGATCACCATAGTCTGAAAAATCTCTCTGGTGTTTGGCTCTGCAGTGAATTAGGACTATGCTTTTATTTTTCATACATTGATTCCATCTGTAGCAGGCTTCTTTTGGAGAATCTTTATGAATTATACATATATTGTCTATGAGTGCGCTGGGTTGTACAGCGCAGCTCTCAGCTGTAGAGTTTGCGTGCCAACGCAAGGTAAGATGTGGAAAGCAGGTTACTAAGAAGTGTGAAAGAGGAAGTTTTGCCGCCAGGTCCCCTTTGCATAATCCAGACAACTTCCTGGAGCAACGCGCAGCTGCAGGCACTGGTGCGGTCATGCGGTCCCAAGCAAGGACTGTCACCGTCCCCCGCGCCAGGCACCAGCCTACAAGAGAGTCGTAGACGGCAACGCTTTTCCAGATGTGAAGCTCCTTTCATGATCTCATTCTTTTGTGCTCTGCGCCAACAGTGCCCAGCAGGTTCTGACATCGCCTTTGTACCACACTAGGCATGGTGTTTATGTTCATGAGTTCCTCTCTGTCTGTGGGCGAAACTTCTGACCCCTCAGAATTATTCTGGTGCATTCCCCACCGACAGTTTAAAAATGTTAATTGTCATAGCCACCGAAGGGGTTGCGTGCTTTTTAAATGCCCTAGACTCCAATGCGACACGTCGTACTTTGTCAGCATCTGTGCTGCGGTTGACCAAAACAAAGCTTTCTTAGCTCGCCGACCTCACCGTCGGCTTGCTTCTGCGTAAAGCGGTGACACTTAGTGAAAGAATATTTTCCATTTCCTTTAAGCCTTCATGTTTGTGATGTGAGCTGCAGTCTGAGTACCGGCTGCTGCGACCACATCCTGCGTACTGCAGAACTGCAACTTCTCATCATTCACTTAGCCAGACTGAAACCACGCTGCGCACGCTAACGGGGAGAACGCATTCCGCTTATCCCCACGCTGGGGTTTGAAGGGCTAGGAAAATGTACAGCGCTGAATAAATGATAAAGATGTTTTTATGGTTCTTAATTCTGAAATGTGTAGCATAACCAGGAACCGTGATGTTTTACGTGACTCGCTATTACCGAAAAAATACAGGAAGTAGCTTGCCAGAATCCAGATGAATCGAAAGGGCTCTTATGCCCAGAAAATAAAAGCAAGTCATATGAGCCCTGCTGATGCTCATCCTTTGAATGCTCTATATGATCATCAGCTACCCCATTCTAGAAAGTACTGTTGTATTCCTGAGCACGTTATGGAAGACTATCAGAGACGAGATTTTTGCCAAGAGCTTTCGCATTTTTCCTTGTCTTTCCAGAGCGCTTGCTTGCTGGGAGAATTAAAGTGATGGCACTTTCGTCAGACGTGTGACGGGTTTCTGAGGGACTTTGCAACTGAGTAGCAAAGCGCTCCTGACCAACTCCCAGCCTCCGTCTTTGTAGGGTTAGGCTGTAGCCAGGTTCCGGGTGACCATCCCAGAGAACAGCTGTCGTATGTTGACTTTGTCCAGATGTAAAGGATGATCCTTTTTGTAAAAGTACAAGTGGAGATATGAGTCTCTTGTTATGGACTTGCGGGGCAAAGGACAACTTATGTAGGCTGATTGGGGCTACAACGCCAACAATGTTGTGATGTATTCAGCATCCCTGGTGGGAGATGCCCCTACGTTGATCTTTGACAGCATCTCCTGTGCAATTCATAGCATAGCGGTTAGAGCTGTTGGCTTCACATCTGAAGGTTGCAGGTTCAGATCTTAACTACTGCTCTAGTACCCTAGAGCAAGGTACTTACCCTAAATTGCTCTCGTAAAAATCATTCAGCTGTATAATCGGGTAAATATTTGTAGGTAGCTTAACGTTATAAGGTGCTTTGGAGAAAATTGTCAGCTAAATGAATAAATGTAAATGAACGATGGCTACACTAATAGGCCATGGTCTCCTCAAACCAGATGTTCCACCTGATTAATCCCAGCTCTCTGTGTAGGCTGATCAAAGAGCATATTCTCCATGCTTGTAAAGCCCGAAGGGCATGAATGTTCATCCTAAGCCGGTATGAGCATTCCTGGGCTTTGTGAATATTTTGACAGGGCTGAATAGGATCTTGTTTTCGTCCTCGTTTAATTGATCTTGATATAGTAAGACTTTTGTACTCAAGTTCACCCCATCTTTCATCTGCTTAAGTGCGGCAATGTCATGTTTTGTTCTGGATGCTATGAGGCCTGTTATGTAACTTGCAGTATTTTCATATCTTTTAAACCAAGAAGATTTTGCATTTTCGGGAGCATAAAATCTAGCGTTTGTCCAACTGAGAATACATGTGCTACAGTGAAATGTTAAATATCCATACCCAGTTCTTGGCCAATTAGTATTGTGTTCTCTTTTTTTTTTTTTGAATTTTCCTATGAAATTCAACTAACAACACAGTTGTTGAAAACTAACCACACAGTGTTAGGTATAGTGGACAGCGTGTGAACATAGACATTGCATGACTGAAAGCTCTTCAGAAAAAGGGAGAATTGTATGAGATTATATAAGCACACAATAGAAATATAAAATGAGCATTATAATATGGCATTGGTGATTACAGCTTTGTTATTCAACATTAAATTGCTTCCATAGACTGAACTGTTTTATGTCATACCAAAAGTGGTTCTTGGAGAAATGGTTGCAGAACAAGTCTGGTCTACCAGCTGTTCTGGGAATCTAACTGAAGTACTTTTTTTAAAAAAATTTAAAAAAAAAAAAAAGCCTTTAAACACTTCCACCCTTATTTGATGACAGAACAGGGATGTCAAAGATTTTTTTTTTTTGTTTTGTTTTCTTTCCCATCTCTGGTCACCACAAACTTTTGTATAATTTCTACTAGAAAACTGTGGTTTTAAACCACATTTGTATGCTTAAGTTGTACCCAACAGCATTGTCTTTTCAGTTCACAGGTGCTCGGTATATTGTGATTATTTGTAGACAGTTTTAGTTGCATTTGTTGGCTCTTTGTACTTTTTCCTGACATCTGTGACAGTAGCAGTCTGCAGTGGGGAATAAGCTTTTGGAATATGTTGGAAATATTGTCGAATTCTTCTGTGGAAATTTCTAGAAAGGTGTTCGTCTCTATTGCTCGGCACACTTTCTCTTCCCCGAGGCCTACAGTAGCTCAGAAGGAATTGTTCATTGCGTGTTTTCCCTAATGGCCACGTAACTATAATTATACTTATTATTGTACTATCTATTGTATTGTATATAATTATTGTACTATTTGGGGGGGAAAAAAAAACAGCCTGCAAGTGGTTTAGTTTCTGACTTTGATAAAACACTCCTCTTTACCCAAATCTCTACACACCTATAAGTTTGTCAGAATCTTCATCTTATAGTGCTACGTGTCTGATCAGGAATGTTATGGTTTACAAGATTCTTTACACTTAGCAACCTGTATCAGCTTAAACCCTGTTTGGGGTAATCATGCAGTCTTATTCCAGTCTTTAATAGAATTTAATATTATAGAACTTTAGCGATTAGCAAGGTTTCTCCTGGTTTAGGTGTGATCTCAGTATCTGAAGGTAGATGCAGACATAGATGAGGCTCATCGACGGAATATGACAACGTTTTTGTGAAGAGCGGGCAAGCGGTGAAGTTACATAGTTGATGACCACCCACTATAGAATGAGAGAGTGCTCCTCCAAACATGCCATGTATCTTGAGCTCAAGTGAGGCTCACACATGGTTTTGTTTTCAGTAGGAATTTGCCCAAGACGACCATATGACAGAGCCTCTGTGTACTTTATAGTTGTTTGTGTCACAGCAGATGATAAAGGTGGAGGGGAAAGGGGGAATTCTACTGAAAAGTCCCATTTTTAATTTAATAATCAAGCATCTTGGTGGAACATTCAGTAACTGTAAAGGAGACTTTTAAAGAATGTGACAAATGTGTGTGGTTTTTTTTTTTTTTTTTTTTTTTTTTTTTTTGGGAAATGCCTTGGACTTGGCTCAGTTGCAGACCGTGGTGTGAACTTATGTGAATAGTTCATTCTTTGTAATTCCTGCAAAGGGTACTGTGAAGGTAGCTCAGCATGATGTATTCTTATTTTTAGGAATTTAACTATGTTGAACAAAAGCTGTGATCCTTGGTGTTCTACATGAGGTCCACGCCGCCTCGCTGGGGGGATTTGTGATTCAGTGTAAACAATGAGCACCTTGGTTTCTAGGAAACTGGAGACCTAGATTCCTATCTATAAATGAGTTTATTATATTATGAGTAACTGTCCTAGAAATTAACATTCCTTACTGTATTGTTTCCAGTGCATTGAGGAGCAGATTGACTTAGAAAAAATAATTGGTTGTTGCGTATAGTTATGGAAAATTGTAATAACGTAATGATTCAAGCCTGTAGAACACAAAGTAGGAAACATGGCATCAAAAGCACCTTCCTAATGATTTTTTTTTTTTTTTTCCTACCCTGTCCCTGCAGCGCGGCTGGAGGAGAGATCTTCCATCAGTGTGTGGCAGACAGCGATGAGTCCTTCACGGAGCAAGATGTCATTCGGCTTGTCCGGCAGATCCTCGTGGGCGTGGCTTGCCTGCATGGCAATAATGTGGTCCATTTGGATCTGAAGGTCAGCAGAAATTGGTGATGTGGTGTGTACTTTGTGCTGACCAAGAAGCTTGACATGATTAACTGCAGCTGACATTGTTCTGTTTAAATGTACTGTACCTTCTGCAGTAAATTGTTTTTCACTTAAAGTGCATGTTATGAATGGGGGGCGCGGTGGCGCAGTGGGTTGGGCCAGGTCCTGCTGTCCGGTGGGTCTGGGGTGCGAGTCCCGCTTGGGGTGCCTTGCGATGGACTGGCATCCCGTCCTGGGTGTGTCCCCTCCCCCTCCAGCCTTTTGCCCCGTGTTGCCGGATTAGGCTCCGGCACCCCGTGACCCTGCATGGGACAAACTGTTCAGACTGTGTGTGTGTGTGTGTGCGCGCGCGCGCATGAATACATGTTATGAGGGAATGGAATGGCTATATTTTTGGAATTGACTCATAATGTAGTGACACCAACACTGTATATTGTATTGAGTCCTGCCTCTGACTGTAGTACCCTTTAGCAAGGTACTTACCATGAATAACTTTTTTTTTTTTTTTTGAAGAATGGTTGAATAGTTGAAATAACTTTAACAATGCAATTCACTTTGGGGGGGGGGGGAGTGTCTAAATGAGCTAAATGCATAAAAATGTCAAAATAAGCAAGCTCTTTGTTAAGTTAAAGAATATTCTTTCAGGTCCAAAAAATATATTTTGTCACGCTAATCAGGAAAGGCTTATTAATATTTTTGGAGACTCGGTCTACTTTTTGTGAATAGCAACAGATGCTGTGTCATCTGTTAGGACTTCGTACTTATGAAATTGTCACCTCCTAAAGTGGTAGTCAGCATGATGCGTAATTTCATATCATACTTACTGACTGCCTTGGACAGAAGAAACAGTTTTAAGGCATACAGCACAGTCTCGTCTGCTAAGTGAATAAATGTAAATGTGTCTCATGCTTGTTAGCTCTGGTATGTGAGAGAGAACTGGTCATAACACAACCATGCTGGCTGGTCTGGTGCTGTAACCAGTTTAAGTTCCGTTTTTACGGTCTGTTGAGGAAGTTCATCACATGTTTTGAAACTTAACCAAGCCAGAATGAGAATACTAAGGTCAGCTAGCGCTTACCTACCCTTTTTTTTTTTTTTCCCACGTTCGGTTTTTACGAGCTGTCTCTGCCGGGTACATATTACTGTTGTGTGTATATCTAAGATATTCGGATATAATGAAACACAATGATATACAGTTTGGAATTATATGGGTTTCTGCATGAATGGCTCCTAAAATATGATCAGACCTTTATTTGAGTCATAATAAATAATGGCTTTCTAATTTAACAAATGGCACACACAACATTTTACATTGTTTAAAGCATCCGAAGATACAGCAGTAATGGTCACTGGTTTAAAGGTTGTTTAAACCAATCAGTCAAGGTCATTGACACAACGTCTGAACTCTAATAATTAGTAAAACCTCTTTTATTGCAAATAACTTCAGCCGCTTCAGCTAGAGCTTTCTGTAGCTGCTAATCACATCTACACAGCATGGTATTCTCCTCCATTCCTTTACACAAAACTGTTTCAATTCATATACAGTATGTATTTTTGCAATGTCTTCATATCACACCACAGCATTTTAGTGGAATTGAGGTTAAAACTTTGACTTGGCAATTCAACTCCCCCCCCCCCCCCCCCCCTCTGTTTGAGCACTATTTTGTTGATTTACTCCTCTGTTTTGGATCATTGTCATGTTGCAAGATCCAGCTTCTCAGTTTTAGATCACACACACTCTGACATTCTGCTGTACAACTTCATCATACAATATAGAATTCAATGGTCTCTCACATGACTGCAAGTTTTTCAGCCCCTGGGACAGAAAACATCCCCACAGCATTATTCTCCCACCACCATCCTTTTCAGTTGGGATGAGGTTTTAGTGTAGATATGTAGTGTTTTGTTTTCTCCAAACATAATACTGTGTACATTTACCAAAAACTTCCACTTCTGTCTCATTTGTAGAACACTTTCAGCAGTGCTGTGGAACATCTCGATGGTCATGAACACCACTTTTGTTCAGTGTTTTCTTATGGTAGACTCATGAACACAAATTTTATGACGTAAGAGATATTTGCAGATCCTTAGCTGTGACCCTAGGACCATTTAAGTATTGTATGATATGCCTCTGCACTTTCCTTTTTTTCTTCTTTAAAAAAGGATGCTGAATATTAGGATCAGTAGCAACTTTGCTCAGTTTCTTCCATTTGTAAACTGTCTGCCTGACTATGAACTGATAGCCCAAGTCTTTATAAATCCTATTGAAACCCTTTCTAATCTTACAAACTTCAACAACCCTTATTCTGATTTCCTCTGAAAATTTTCTTGGGCCATATTGCACTTCAACAGAATTCTGTTGTGATGAGCAGGTAATCACAATTAGGTTTTTCTAAATAAGGCAGAGCAGGTCTAATTCACACCTGAATTTATTGGCACACCAAACTCACTGTTGGAATACCCAACAATTACCCTCTTTCAGTGATATCATTACTGTATACATTTTCTATTATTGACCTTGACTGTTTAAGCCACTTGTTCAGTAAAGATATGGAAATGTGAAATGTTGAATGTGTTGTTTGTAAAATAAGATTATGTTTATTCTGACTGACTGACATGAAGATCAGGCCACATTTTAGAAGACATTAATGCAGAAATCCAGATAATTCCAAAGGGTACACTGACTTTTTCAGAGCTGTTTTTTCTGTTCTATGTCATACATGCTGCTATAATAGCCTGGAATCTCTGTTGATTATTGTTCTCATTGCTCCCATTCCAGCCCCAGAACGTCCTGCTGACTTGCTCCCAGCCCCTTGGGGACATCCGCATTGTAGACTTTGGCCTGTCCAGATGCATGGATGATATGACAGAGGTTCGGGAAATCATCGGAACTCCAGAGTATGTAGGTGAGTGTGTCTTCTGCAGTGTTTTTATTATGAACATCTAATACGCAGCAATGTACGTGTACACATGTGGAGTGGTCAGTTTTGGATGACAAACTATGTCTAGTGATGCCATATTTTACAAATTTTTAAAAAAAAATTTTATTTTTTTTTTTTAAAGCACCAGAAGTCCTCAACTATGAACCCATCAGCACAGCAACAGACATGTGGTAAGTTCCGCTTAACTGAGAAAATTTTATTAGAAAGGTTAAGTAATAAATAAGCCCCTTCCCACAAAATTCTCACGTTTTCTTAATTTCATGGCTGCGCTTTAACTTCTATACTGGGTCACGTTATAAAGGGTTTGCTGACATCACATAAAACTAAGCTCCCTGTATGGGCAGCTGATAGTGTAGTGGTTACAGCTGCTGCTTTTGGATTCAAAGGTTGTGGGTTCGATTCCCACCTCTGACTGCAGTACTATTGATCCCGGTACATACCCTAAATTGCTCCAGTAAAATTACCCAGCTGTATAAATGGGTAAATAATTGTGACTGTAATGTTGTAAGTAACTTTGGAGAAAAGGGTTAGCTAAATGAATGAATGTAATGTATGTGATTACATACATCTTGTGCCAAAGTGAAAAATTTTTTTCTTCATTACTGTTGAGATGTTTGGCTAAGTAAAAGTAGCATGTTCTAGATATAATGAGCCTTTTATCTCCTTCTGACTCCTTTCAGGAGCATTGGTGTCCTGACTTATGTCATGCTGACAGGCGAGTCCCCCTTCCTTGGTGACAACAAGCAGGAGACCTTCCTTAACATATCACAGGTCAACGTCGACTACTCCCAGGAGGTCTTTGAGGGCGTATCATCTCTTGCCATCGACTTCATCAAGTCTTTGCTTATCAAGGACCCAAGGTAAGCAGAATTGTTGGAAGGTGTCACAGCTCTTTCCTTTGAGAAGGGTGCTGTCCCCATTGATATGCACTTTCTGAGAAATAGACCTGATGTGTCCCTGTAGGTTTAGAACGCTCTGAATATGTCCTGGAAAGTAATGCTGTCCTGACTTTTTATTTCAGTTGAAGCCATTGTTAAGATTGGAACTTCAAATAACTGATTACTTATTTTTAGGTAACGTAAAAAGCAGTTTACACGAAAAAACAATTTGGCAACAGAGTATACTGAACTCCAATGATGAATCTCATCTGGATCAATTATGAATGTATAAAAATAAAAAATTTTAAAAAATATTTCAAGAATAAAATTATTGCATTTGATAATTGAGCTCAGCTAAAATTATAGCAGCATTTATAAAGTTACATTGAGATAAGAATCCTTGCTGGCCTGCTTGACATACGCAGTTGGGCATGAATGGATTCATACATTATTGTATTAAGTGTATATGGATGCTGCATGATCCTTCACTATTGTACTTTGTTTCAATAATCCTTCATAGTGTGCAACTAAAATTTCTTTTTTTGAGACTGTCCCGTGACTCTGAGGAACACTCATATGACCCTCATTTAGGGTTTGGAAACCACTTGCTGAGTAGATGATTTTCCAAAATGTACAGTTCTTAGATTTATTAATTTAATATTTTTCTCCAAAGGACCATATAATATTAAGGTACTTTCAGATACTTACCCATTTATATAGCTGGAGGCTTTTTTTTTGCTTCTAACTAGGGTACTGAAGGGTAAGTACCTTGCTCTAGGCTATATCTGCAGATGATTGGATTCCAACCTGCGGCCTCCAAGTCCAAAGGCAGCGACTCTAACCACTAGACTACTGACTGCCCAACTTTTTTATGCTGCAAGATGTTGTTATAGATAGTTTGTGCTAGAACTCAGACTAAGGGCTCCTTTGGGATAAAATGGTTTCCTTCCTGGGGTTTTTTGAGCTCTTAACTGCTGGTTCAGCTGTTACCCTGTCTGTGCTCCATTAAAGCTGATGTCACCTTGCCTCCATTTACAGAAGGAGAGCCACCGCTGAGGAATGTGTAGCCCATCCCTGGGTGAGCGAGCACCCCCACCCGCAGTCACACCCCCACTCTACCCTGCTGCCGACCCAGGAGCCCAAAACCAACCATCCTGAGTCAGAACCAGAGCCCGAGAGCCCAGCCCACTCACCAGAGCTGGTCATTGTTGCCTCCTACACCATCTGCTCCAATCAGAGTGAACTGAAGCCGGGAAGGGGGGCATTTGCGTTTGATGAGCCCTTCCCCACACACCCCGAGATCACACAGAAGTGCGTCTTCTGATCTGACTGCAAGATCTGAACTTTAATTGAGGGTTATTATTAGTCCCGTCCAGTGAGCACTTCTGAGTTGCGACGCAGCAGCATCTGTGCCGGAGGAAATGTTGTTGACGGACAAAGGTGTCAGTGCACATTTTGAAGTTATGCATGTATTTAGCATCCATAAACTGTAATGACATGTAAACCGCATCCAATACAGGGAAGTTTTGTTTTGATTGAAAATATTTTGGAAAAGATGCTGGAAGACCTTTCATGTCATTCTCTCTACCGAAAGGTATTAGAGATGAGAGGGAGAAGACTGGTCACTCGGGAGCATTAGTTTGATTCCGGAAACGCCCAGCTTGGCATCTTTCTTTCTTTCTCTATTTCACCACCAAGCAAAAGTGAGGAAGAGGGGTGAACAGTGTCTTTATATCCATTATTAGGACCTGATAAGAGAGAGGACTGTTATAACTGGAAATGTAACAAAGTTCTGTTGATGATTTGCAATATTTTTATGACATTGCTATAATTCCACCACTCGTGAGATGAAACTGTTGCAGAGCTGCACGAAGTTGGGAAAACTGATAGTCGGGTGAAGCGCCTCACAAAGGTGAATTCATATTTTGTTTTGCTTTTATTTATTTGAGCGTTTGTCCGTGCGCTCTTCACCAAGCAGTTCTTCTCAAGTCAGCTCTGCAATCCAGGTACCAGGATTTTTTTTTATGTTTACAGCCTTCCTTAGCTGAAGGACGTTCGAAGTTCTAAGCACTTTGTCGATGAATGCAGCAGGCACGCTCAAATGCTGGAGCATGTTGCTCATCAGAGACTCCTGGAAAAAAGTGGTAAAGGCATTTACATTTGTCCAAAAGAAAAAAATCTCAATTGTCAAATGTCATAATTTTTCATCATTCCATCACATTGTCGATAGAGCTAACAATTTGCTTGTTATACGCATAAATAATGTTTTGCTGCTGAACTTGCAAAATTCGTTAATCTTTATTAAAGTCCAGTCAACATAGCATTATTGAGGTTAGTACTGCCCTGTTTAATTCCTCTGCATTATTTCCCTGTGCTGCTTGGATTTAAAATGAAGTTTTGAAGGCAAATGCAGAATTATTTCAAAAATTGGAGCTATATAATTTTTTTTTTTTTTTTTTTACTTTAGCTCAGTGTTGAAACAATTTCCTCCACTCTTTCCACCTGTGTGATGCCTCAAAAGGCAGTGTACAGGAGAAATTTTCATTTTTTTTAGTGGTTATGGTGATAATTTTCTTTGAAATTTTGACAGTTGAATGATTTTTTTTACTTGAAAATATTTTTCTATTTTATAAGGTATTGTATAAATATATAACATGTCTTCTGTTCCATGTCTTGTTGTTCATTAAAAAAAAAATTACTGTAACTGAAGCTAAGCACTACTTTCTGCCAGATTTGAAACCTTAGAACCCAGTTTACTCTTAAGATTACGCCATCCAAGAATTCTTCATCCTAAAATTTAACCCTAATTTTATACCGTTTAAAAAATTACTTCCATAAGTGAAATACCAGATGTGTTTGTGGCGATCTTAGTGTTTGTGTTCTGCGAAACCCATCTCGTGCGTTGCGGATATTTAATGGAGCCGTTTTGCTCTTCCTTGTTTATAATTTACAGCGGTACAATGCGAAAGTCAACGCCGGGATTAGAAAATTTGAGCAATAAGCTTCAGATGAAGAGGAACTTTCATCAATACGTAAACTGTGAAAAATCAATATCAATCTTTTTTAATAAGGAGGGGCTGCGGTGGTGCAATGGGTTGGCCCAGGTCCTGCTCTCTGGTGGCTCTGGGGTTCGAGTCCCGCTTGGGGTGCCTTGCGATAGACTGGCGTCCCTTCCTGGGTGTGTCCCTTCCCCCCCCAGCCCTACGCCCTGTGTTGCTGGGTTAGGCTCCGGCTCCCTGTGACCCTGCATGGGACAAGCTGTTCAGACATTGTGCGTGTGGGTTCAGACAGACAGTAGAATAATGATACACTTGGATGTAAGTCTTTATATATAATATGGATTGCTGATTCCACGCTTGATTCCTCACTTCTTTTCAATGCGTTATGCTTTTTTATGACTGATCTTTTCTCGATGTTTGTATAGCAGATGTGCTCTTTAAACCAGGCATCAACATGCCTTTCAATGGTAGCAAGGGCACTAAAAACACATTGATGCGTTTTCCAAGGTGTTACGTAATATTTCTGCTTTTCGGAGAGAAATAACGTGTCCGTGAGTTAAACGGCATATGCAGCGCCCGACTACTTAAACGAAGTCCTTTTGTGGAATTGCTCCAGTAAAAAAACCAGAGGTACACGGTAAACTGGCCAGATAGTCTGTGGTTCTGGACAGAGGTGTCAGCTGAGGAATGAACTAAGATAATAAAACCGTAGAGCATGATGTTCTGACAGCTTCATTTCATAGAATCCCAGCTCCAAGTTGCATCAAAAGGAAATTCCTGACTGTTTATGCCTTCCTTGGTAAAGGGGAGGGTGCGCAGCCTCTGAAAGATGTCTGATGTGAGCAGGAGAATAACAACACGTGAGAAGTCGAAATGCGAAAAGAAAATGGAAAACGATGATCTGGAGCCACGTTTTTCTAGATTTGTGGAAGCCATTCGCTCTGGAGACTACAGCCTGAGATCCGGGTTCTTGACACATACCCATCCATGGTATCCTTTACCTTTCTGTTGAAAATTTGCATCTGTCTTAATGAGAATTAAATCATGTCTCCAACACATTCTTTATGATGCAGTACTTTTCCTAGCTTCCCCTGCTGTATTTTGTAGGCAGTTTACTTTTAATGCACAGGAATGTGGATCTACCTAATTTACCTAATATTTGTAATTCTCTTATTGTGATTTTATGGGGGGCGTGGTGGCACAGTGGGTTGGACCAGGTCGGACCAGGTAGGACTGGGTCCTGCTCTCCAGTGGGTCTGGGGTTCGAGTCTCGCTTGGGGTGCCTTGCAATGGACTGGCATCCTGTCCTGGGTGTCTTCTCTCTCCTTCTAGCCTTTTGCCCTGTGTTGCTGGGTTCGGCTCCAGCTCCTCGCGACCCTGTATGGGATAAGCTCTTGAGACATTACACTGAGACGAATAAATATTATTGAATTATAGGTGGACTCGACAAGACAGTCTATGCTATAAATGTGATGAGAAATATCTCATCTTCACATAACTATGTCTTATGTTATTACATATTTTATGTTCTCACTTCCCTGACTGGGTATTTATGCCCCGTGGTAAATTAAAAAAGTACAATAAGAATCCTTGGTCAGAGCCAGAGCTGGGTATTGACAAACTGTCTGTGAAGCAGGTGAAGCTTTTGTGCAAATTTAATTTGTTTAATTTGTGTGTTTAATCTAGCTTGAATTAGGGAAAAATAAATACTGTAAGATTTCAAAAAGATGACAAGCAACCCGGTTTCTTCTTTTTCCCCATCGACACCCATCCTTTTGGGAGGTTCCTCCCGAACTGAACATGGAGATAAGCTCTTTTCTGTCTGTGGCCTTTTTAAAGTGGATTTTATTAAGTACTGTAATTAAATCTCAAAATCAGAAAATGAGGCACCCTCTTTGTGGCCTTCAGCCTCCCCCCACAATGGAAAAATAA
This sequence comes from Scleropages formosus, assembly GCF_900964775.1. Lineage (NCBI taxonomy): Eukaryota > Metazoa > Chordata > Actinopteri > Osteoglossiformes > Osteoglossidae > Scleropages > Scleropages formosus. Next base: position 5,626,790 of record NC_041830.1, on the reverse strand, counting down.
CAGAAAAATTAAGTTTTCGGACTTTTAATGAACCACACAATTGTGTGTCGTGTGTCATTTAAAAACCGGTTGAAATTAGCTGACTGGTTTGGTAAATAATTACTATATACACAGACTGGCCTGTGCGTCTATCGCTAGCTAACTGCGATTGGCTGTTTAAAAAGCATTACCTTGATTTTCTCATCTGAAATGTAAATATTTAATTTAATTTCAATAATAATCCTTAATTTTCAGATTCCTTAAAGCAGTTTATTCACTGCCTTCAAAACAAGAACAATACAACAGCCTGTGCTCCATCTAGTGGCCAGTCGGAGAAGCGCAGTGCAACGAATTACTGAGCTCCCCTGCGGCAGGTCTCTGTGGAGGGTATAGTACTGGTAAGGAAGGGAAGTGCTGATGTCCCAGTATGATTTGCACTTACAAATTCTGCACTGCTGTTGCCTTCCAAAATTCTTATGGAATTAATTTTGGCGGGGAAGGAGCCTGAGCTGGTGCGGGAGGTTGAGAGATACCGTCTAGATATAGTCGGGCTCACTTCCACTCACAGCTTGGGTTCTGGAACCACTCTTCTCGACCAGGGATGGACTCTCCACTGTTCTGGCATTGCCCAGGGTGAGAGACAGCGGGCCGGTGTGGGCTTGTTAATAGCCCCCCAGTTCAGCCGCCATGTGTTGGAGTCTACCCCGGTGAATGAGAGAGAGTCATCTCCCTGCACCTTCGGGTCAGGAAACGGTCTCTCACTGTCATTTGTGCTTATGCGCCTAGCGGCAGTGTAGAGTACCCGGCCTTTTTGGAGTCCCTGAGGGGCGTGCCGGAAAGCGCTCCCACTGGGGACTCTGTCGTTCTACTGGGGGACTTTAACGCCTACGTGGGCAGCGACAGTGACACCTGGAGGGGCGTGAGTGGGAGGAACGGCCTCCCTGATCTGAACCTGAGTGGTGAGTTGTTATTGGATTTCTGTGGTAGTCACGGTTTGTCCATAGCAAACACCATGTTCATGCATAAGGGTGTCCATCAGTGCACTTGGCACCAGGACACCCTAGGTCGGAGGTCGATGATTGACTTTCTAATCGTTTCTACTGATCTTCAGCCATATGTCTTGGACACTTGGGGTGAAGAGAGGGGCTGAGCTGTCAACTGATCACCACCTGGTGGTGAGTTGGATTCGATGGCGAGGGAAAAAGCTGGACAGACCTGGCAGGCCCAAACGCGTAGTGAGGGTCTGTTGGGAAAGTTTGGCGGAGGCCCCTGTCAGAGAGGTCTTCAACTCCCACCTCTGACAGAGCTTCAACCAGGTCCCGAGGGAGACTGGGGACTTGAGTATGAATGGACTATGTTCCACACCTCCATTGTCGGGGCGGCGGTTCGGAGCTGCGGCCATAAAGTCTCCGGCGCCTGTCGCGGCGGCAATCCCCGAACACGGTGGTGGACACCGGAGGTAAGGGATGCCGTCAAGCTGAAGAAGGAGTTCTATTGGGCCTGGTTGGCTCATGGGACTCCTGAAGCAGCTGACGGGTACCAGCGGGCCAGACGGAACGTGGCTCTGGCAGTCGCCAAGCCAAAAACTCGGGCCTGGGAGGAGTTCGGTGAGGCCATGGAGGAAGACTTTCGGTCGGCCTCAAAGAGATTCTGGCAAACCGTCCAGCGACTCAGAAGGGGGAAGCGGTGTTCCGCCAACACTGTTTACAGTGGAAGTGGTGCGCTGCTGACCTCGGCTGAGGATGTCCTCGAGTGGTGGAAGGAATACTTTGAGGATCTCCTCAATCCCTCCGACATGCCTTCCGTAGAGGAAGCAGAGGCTGAGTACTTGGAGGGGGACTCGTCCATTATCCTGGCTGAAGTTGCTGAGGTAGTCAAAAACTCCTCGGTGGCAAGGCTCCGGGGGTGAATGAGATCCGCCCCGAGTTTCTCAAGTCTCTGGATGTTGTGGGGCTGTCTTGGTTGACACGCCTCTGCAGCATTGCGTGGAGCTTGGGATCGGTGCCTCTGGACTGGCAGACCGGGGTGGTGGTACCTCGGATTCAGGAGGAGCAATGCGGTTTTCGCCCTGGCCGTGGAACACTGGACCAGCTCTATAGCCTCACTAGGGTCTTGGAGGGTTCATGGGAGTTTGCCCAACCAGTCCATCTGTGTTTTGTGGACCTGGAGAAGGCATTCGACCGTGTCCCTCGTGGCATCCTGTGGGGGGTACTTAGGGATTATGGGGTTCAGGGCTCGTTGTTACGGGCTGTTCGTTCCCTGTATGACTGGAGCAGGAGCTTGGTTCACATTGCCGGCAGTAAGTCAGACCTGTTCCCGGTGCATGTTGGACTCCACCAGGGCTGCCCTTTGTCACCGATTCTGTTCATTATCTTCATGGACAAAATGTCTAGGCGCAGCCAGGGAACGGAGGGTGTCTGTTTTGGTGGCCGCGAGATCTCGTCTCTGCTTTTTGCGGACGATGTGGTCCTGTTGGCTTCATCGAATCAAGACTTACAGCGTGCACTGGAGAAGTTTACAGCCGAGTGCAAAGCGGCGGGGATGAGAATCAGCACCTCCAAATCCGAGACCATGGTTCTCAGTCGGAAAAAGGTGGATTGCCTCCTCCGGGTTAGGGGGGAGTTGCTCCCTCAAGTGGAGGAATTTAAGTATCTCGGGGTCTTGTTCACGAGTGAGGGAAAAATGGAGCAGCAGGTTGATGGACGGATAGGTGTGGCGTCCGCAGTAATGCGGTCATTGTACCAGTCTGTTGTGGTGAAGGAGGAGCTGAGTCGTAAGGCGAAGCTCTCAATTTACCAGTCGATCTACGTTCCTACCCTCAACTATGGTCATGAACTCTGGATCATGACCGAAAGAATGAGATCGCGGATACAAGCGGCGGAAATGAGTTTCCTCCGCAGAGTGGCTGGGCGCACCCCTAGGGATAGGGTGAGGAGCTCAGTCACCCGGGAGGAGCTCGGAGTAGAGCCGTTGCTCCTCCGCATCGAGAGGAGCCAGTTGAGGTGGCTTGGGCATCTGTTCCGGATGCCTCCTGGACGCCTCCCTGGTGAGGTGTTCCAGGCATGTTCCACTGGGAGGAGGCCTCAGGGCAGACCCAGGACACGCTGGAGAGACTACGTCTCCCAGCTGGCCTGGGAACGCCTTGGGGTTTCCCCAGAGGAACTGGAGGAGGTGTGCGGGGAGAGGGAAGTCTGGAGGACTCTGCTTGGACTGCTGCCCCCGCGACCCTGCCCCGGATAAGCGGAAGAAGAAGAAGAATAATAATTAATTTTGAAATGTTCACTGCTTTGTCTGTTGGGTGCTAACTCACACATATCACACATCATCTGAACCGCTTGTCCCACACGGGGCTGCGGGGAGCTGGAGCCTAACCCGGCAACACAGGGCGTAAGGCTGGAGGGGGAAGAGACACACCCAGGATCAGACACCAGTCCGTCGCACGGCACCCCAAGCGGGACTCGAACCCCAGACCCACCGGAGAGCAGGACCCAGCCAAACCTGCTGCACCATCTTGCATTTTTTTTAAATTTCTATTTTATATGTGGAAGACAGAAGGTCATTGACACAATACCAGGGTTATGATGGTGTGACATAGGGTGCAAGGCCAAAGGGGGAGGGGACACACCCAGGACGGGACACCAGTCCATCAGAAGGTACCTCAAGCAGGGCTCAAACCCCAGCACCGCCACACAATGGGCACCAGCCAAACCCTCCGCATCACCACAGCATAAGAGAAATGGCCAAATAGATAGCTGGCTATATTTTAACTGTATAATGCATAACTATACTATATATGAAAGTATGGAGCAGTTAATAAGTACAGTGGCATCGTGGTACAGCAAATAGTGCTGCTGTCTCACAGTGCCTGGGTGGTGTGAGTGGACATGGGTTCGATCCCCTCTCAGTCTGCGTGGAGTTTCCCTGTTCTCTCCTTGTCTGGATGGGTTTCCTCCGGGTGCTCTGGTTTCCTCCCACAGTCCAAAGACATGCTGTTCAGGTTCACCCATAGTGTGTGAGTGACAGAGAGAGAGAGAGAGAGTGTGTGTGTGTGTGTGTGTGTGTGTGTGTGTGTGTGTGTGTGTGTGTGTGTGTGTGTGTGTGTGTGTTCCACTGATGTATGGATGAGTGACCCATTGTAAGTAGTGTATCTAGTGGTGTAAGTCACCTTGGTGAATAAGGTGAGTGGGCTCAAAACACTATGCAGGTCGGCAGTTTGAGTCCCCTGCTCTGGAAGGTTCTGAAGGTGATCTGGAGAAGGGGCACAGCTGCACAGCACCACTTCACTTTTGAGTACCAAAGTACTCAAGCATGATGGTGTGGTGGCACTGTTAATGTGGCCTGTGAAAGCATGGGAGATTTAACAGTGCTGTGAAATCCTACAAGCACCTACTGCTCAGTAGCATTTAACCTGGTGGAGGCAACAGTGTGGTACCGGATCAAGGGCTGTATGAGGGTCATGACAGGAGGAGTACTATCCCAGTGACATATGCTGGAGAGGGGGACAATTAAAGGTATGATCTCTGCTCTCCAGTTTGCTCTGGAGATGAACATGCTTTTGAAGTTGGCAAAGGTTAGAGTGTATACGTCCGCAGACTATGTCAGATGTCAGGCATCATCCTCTCAAGGCCTTCATGGATACCCACGTAGTGACTACATCCTCCACCCCAGGATGCAGGTGGAGAGGCTCATCACATCGTCTACAGTGAGTTTCAAGCTGTCAAAGCTGGTTTCAGGAGGTGTGAACAGCAGCAGAGGAAGAATGTGTGACTAGGATGGTGGAGATCAGTGTGCTACGTAGGGAAAAACACACACACACACACACTTTCTGAACCGCTCATCCCATACAGGGTCACGGGGAACCGGAGCCTACCCGGCAACACAGGGCATAAGGCCAGAGGGGGGAGGGGACACACCCAGGACGGGACGCCAGTCCATCGCAAGGCACCCCAAGCAGGACTCGAACCCCAGACCCAGCGGAGAGCAGGACTGTGGTCCAACCCGCTGCGCCACCGCACCCCCCAATGGGAAAAACATAATGAAGAGATTATTGAGAGAAAAACAGAGAGGTTTGAGGAACTGGTGGAGCTGTGCCGCTCAAAAGGCTGCAGGCCAAGTCACCAACTTGTTTCATCGGGTGCCCCCCGGAGGCCGCAAGGCTCTAAGCAGCTGCTCGTGTTGCGTGTTAGGTAGAGAAAACATTTTTTCTGTAACAAATACAATAAAATTGTGGCGCACAGCACCATGGGTTTGGATGAGGTGAAGAAGGACACACAGGCAGTATTCATTGTGTACATTCTATTAGAACACTGGTAAACAGGGAAATAATACTCCTCATCCAAAGACCCCTGTTCCTTAAGGACTTGCACCTCCAACCAACCTTCCTAACCTACTTACCATCCCCAGGACTGTTTTCCTTCCCACTGGCAAGCACAGTCACCCCATCATTTTCCCCAGAAGTGCCCCCACTAGTTGAACAGTTTTTTTACAATTTACCAATAATCCAGGTATTTACATTAAACACATTTCCCGCTCAAACTTAAGGTAACGCGAGTCATTACAATATGAACAAATTAAATCTGCAGAAATCACTGACATGTTATAACACATGCTATTTCTTGTGAAGTGCCTATGAAAAATTCGTGTTACAGGTATTTAATGACAACACAACCTCTCAGTAGTTTCATGGGTGGGAAGAAGAGTTTTTGATAGTTTTTTTTTTTTTCTTGGGATCAGGTTGGCGGTGGTTTTGAGTTTTGATTGCTATGCATTATGTGATCTTGTACACAGGATGCTGTTCTGCTGTTTAACACCCCATCTACACCCCACCAGTGGTGACGCTAGGAGAGTGCGGTCCGCACCAAGTGACACCATCAGAGGGAGTGACACCAAAATGATTGTCTAGTGTGTGGAGCCAGACACCATTGGGTGGGTTGGTGATCCATTCTGATCCGTGAAGAAAAAAAAGTAAAAAAAAAGAAAAAAAGTATTTTTTATATAAAAATACCGTTGAAGTTAGTTATAAGAACACAAACATTTTTCATAAGGCGAGTTTACATGTATCAATAGCTACAAGACTAAAACTCTATGCTAATCGACTTTTTGAACCGTCCAATGCGCTCCGCTCAGGGCTCTCATTATTACCCAATTACAATGACGCTTCGAATCACGTGGGTTCGTCTCCATGCGCTACAAGCACGCGCTCTTGTTTTCGTCGCTGCTCGTGTTTTTGTAGTTGCTGATTTTGTAAAATTTCCTGGTGTTTTAGCTAAAATATTGTGGTAATTAGTATTTGTGAACCTATATCAATAACGTTAAAATAAACATAATTTTGATGTAGTTCTTGAACGTTTTTACTTCAAATTCTATTGTTTTCTTACCGAATTTTCACTTTAACCACATGAAACTAGTATGTAAATGTAAATACATTTAGGGGCTGTGCATATGACATATTGTAATTTAAACTAAGGTGTAATTTTAATTTTGCCAGTTATGTCACTATTCTATTGCCATTACATTCAGTGATATACGGGAATTACGATCATTTACGTGTAACATTAGTAGAAAAAAAAAAAAATTATTTTCTGTGTGATGTATGTTTGCTTTGGAGAAAAGCGTCTGCTAAATGAATAAATGTAAATGTAAAAACATTACTCAGGATTCAGTATGGTCTGGTACGGAGGTGGTCCATGTGGGGGTGACACCAACCCCAGTGAAGCTGTGTACCCCACCCTGCTCATGTTTGTGCATGAGCTGAGGAACCCTGTGGCCTTAGCTTTTTTTTTTTTTTAAAAAAATAATAATTTCGTATATGTATTTGTACCATTCACCTATTCCATTAAAATGTTACTAGGGGAGTAGGGGAGACCTGCTGCGAAAAGGCAAACACCCAAGAACGGTAGGTAAGGTGTATATATGGTAACACCCTGGGAACAGGGCTCAAGGGACCACCTGTAAAATTTCCTTGTAATTATTTATAGTTTTAAGCCTTGGGATATGTTTTTTTACTGTTTTATAGGTCCTGTTAGAGGGGGTGCGGTGGCGCAGCGGGTTGGCCAGGTCCTGCTCTTTGATGATGGGTCTGGGGTTCGACTCCCACTTGGGGTGCCTTGTGCGATGCGCTGGCGTCCCGTCCTGGGTGTGTCCCCTCCCCCTCCAGCCCCGCGCTCTGTGTTGCCGGGATAGGCTCCGTCTCGCCGTGATCCCGCTCGGAACAAGTGGCTTCAGCCAATGTCTGTCTTCTGTCATGCAGTCTCTATATGAGTTGGGCTTATTGTTTTATTTTTAGATTTTACATTGGCACGACAGTTTTTAGGATTTATGTATTTGCTGAATAAAGATCTCAATTATCGGAAATAATGAATGGAGAAATGTTTACCTTTCGAGCTGGACAGCGTGTGGAACCAAACACCCGGTGGGCTGGTAATCCGTTCTGATCCATGAGAAAAAAAAAAGAGAAAAACTTAGCTTTCGCGCAGCCCGCTGAGGTGAGCGGAGAACCGGGGTTGGAAAACCTACCAGTTGCGGCACTGGAGCTACATTTATATTTACAGTTTTATTTACCAAATGGCCATACATCAGTGGAACACACTCTTTCTGTGTCACTCACACACTATGGGTAAACCCGAACAGCATGTCTTTGGAGTGTGGGAGGAAACCAGAGCACCCGAGGAAACCCACGCAGACACGGGGAGAACATGCTAGGCGCCACTTAACGAAGGCGGGGATGCGGCAGAAACGCGCGTATAACACACAGTGTTACGCGGCCATATCCCCTGAACACAGGGAATCGAGTGTGGGTCTACAGCCCCGGCGGAAACGCGGACTCTGACCTGTGCTCACCGACAGCCGGGTGGGTCTCTGTCTGTGTCGTCCTGGACCGGCTGTCGGACATCTGATCTGAGTGAGTGCGGATGGGACCCGGACATCACCCGATGGTGGTACTACACAGCGGGGGACAGGCTCGCGCTGAGGGGGCTGATCTAAATCAGTGCAAACAGTTGGTGTTAGTATGCATTTGTGTGCATAGTGCTGTTCAGTTCTGGGGGGGATCAACGGGTGACCCCCGGACCTTTGCGGGGAGTGGGAGGCTCAGAGTGACCTGAGGGAACTGTCCAGTGTTCTGGGAGGCTGCCTCGTACGTCTGTTGCATCTTTGTCAAGGCTGCTATGAAAGACACGCACGCATTCAATAAAGATTACTTCTCCTGAACCTAAAGTAGCTCAAGGAGGGACGCCACAATATGTAGAAATATGACTGGCAAACAGTATAATAAAAATGGATATAAGATTTTCAAAACTGACAGTTCTTATCACTTAAATTTTACCTGCTTAGATCTGGGAAGGTTTTCAGTATTAAAAAGAAAAAAAAAACAGTTACAAATGTGATACAATGTCCTTTTACGTTTATATTTATTAATTTAGCGGATGGTTTTCTCCAGAGGTATGTACATCTCAGAGAAAACAAACAACCTTCGGCAACAGACGACGAGCTTTAGATATGAACACTGATCAAACGATAGTGATACAGTGACGTCATCGAAAGCCGTAGCTCAGTAAGCGACTGTAACTACGCAACTGTACCTGGGACTGTGTATCCAAGGCGGCTATTATTTTACAATGTTTATTGTAGGCGGTGCAATATATTTTGTTCTTGCGCGTTAATATTTGTTCTGGAAATTGAAGTAGAACAGGTAAAACACGCCGTTACTTTTTGAAGAACTTGTGTTGCGGTCCTGTTTCGGTTATATTACAGTAAAAGTCAGAGATATTTGACTAATATATGCACCTTAACTAGTGTTTGCGGCTTTGGCCGTTTTTCATTAAGATCAGAAATTATGATAATGATCATATTTTAAAAGGTAAATTATATGCCACGTTTGGACGACCCCAAATAACTTATTTTTTTTTCGTCTTAAGACATTGAACAAGGCTTTTTTTTCTGTTAAATATAAGAAAACATGACTTGTAATAGAAATGTGGCTGGGTGACATAAATATATGGGATTTAAAATTTTGAAACTTGGGAAGCTTCTAATCCTTAGATGAAGGATACGTATTAAAACACATGGAGGATACTCAAAATATGATATTAATACCAGGAGTTCTTACACTTTATAGGCAAAGTACTATGACGTCATGACAAGCCTTACTCAAGGCGCGTAAAGTAAAAATTATTCCTAAGTTGTGCCACTTTCTTTTGGAAATAAATCGTCTACTTGTTTATATGAAAAGCTCACCTGCAAGAATTACTACTAAGCAGACATTGGGCAATATTCAGTTATACCCTTTAATTAATTACATGTGTATAAGTATGGTCATACATTGATACATTACTGTACTGATATATTTATATATGTGTACATATATTTTATATATGTATGTGTGCAGTTTTTCGTTGTGATTCGCTTTGCTTTTTACTGATCAATTTTATCCTCTTATTTTGGAGTAGACTATCTCATTATTTGCAAAATATGCTTTATGTTGAGACTATTGCTGTGATGTGCTGTGGTGTGATATGTTTAATGTGTTAACAATGGATTATGATCATAACAGTTGATACTACACCAAGCACACAACTGTTCACTAATCACTGGAAAACTTGTTAAAAATACCACTTATTCTTCATTTTATTTATTTGCTTTGATAATTAATCTGGAAGGGGTTGGGTTATTTATTTTAAACCACAGCTATAGATATCCTCCATTATGGCTAATTTGCACAGTCATTATTTTTGGTTTAAAGGCAGCTGAACTGTTTACTTGTGGACACAAAATTTCTACCTGTACACTTTAAGAAAACCTGCAATTTTATTTTTTTTTCAGATTTTACAGTAAAGTTTATCAGTTTTATTAATCATTGTCGTTTGTTTCAAGGATACGGAAGACTTTGCATACATTGCATGAGAAACGGATGTTCTCCCACTGGAAGAGCAGCCGCAAGGCCACAACGGACGAACAGTGCACTGTCGACTATGAAAGTTGGTTGCTCATATTACTAGTGTTTTCAGGGTAGCTGCATTTTTGAATAATAAAAAATAAGTTTGTCATTAACTGTGATATTTTTTCTCCAGGTTTCAGATTTAATGAGTCTACTAGTGTAGAGCAAATCTGTATTTGTAAAGCCAAAGACACTGTGCCTTGCAAAAGTATTCAAGTCTGTTGAAAGTAGCACCATTTTCTATATGATGCAAATGAGTATTTTTACTGAGGTCTATTTCATGCAAGTCCATTTCAAAAACCAAAATTATCTATTTTTCCTTTTATATTAAAAATAAAATAAATAAAACTGAAAATGGCTTGGATAAGTATTGAATCCCCTGTGCTCCAAAAGCTTAAAGTGGCAAATCGTTTGCAAAAAAAGACATATTTGTTTCTTATTTGGATATAATTGAATAATTAGTTTCTACCAATGAGCAATGGGGGGTGTGGTGGTGCAGTGGGTTTGGCCGGGTCCTGCTCTCTGTTGGGTCTGGGGTTCTAGTCCCGCTTGGGGTGCCTTGTGATGGACTGGTGTCCCGTTCTGGGTGTGTCCCTTCCCCCTCCAGCATTGTGCCCGGTGTTGCCGGATTGGGCTCCGGCTCGCTACGACCCCACTCGGGACAAGCGGTTTCAGTCGTGTGTGTGTGTACCAATGAGCAATTAATGTGAAGGTTACATTTTTTGGACATAAAAATCACCCTGTTTAAGGGTTATTAGTAAGGCTCTGAAACCCCTGTGAAAATGAAGACTAAAGTGCCTCTCACAGAAGTAAGAGCTAAAGTTGTGCAAATGCAGGCCAGGAAATGGGTGTGAGTGAAATATCAAAGTGTTTGGATGCCCCAGTGAGCACTACTGGATGGATCATCAGGAAGCGGAAGGTATATCACACCACCCAGTTGCTGTATAAAGAAGGCAGTCTTACCTAGTGTCCAAGCAATATGTAAACTGGTAACGGAAGTGACAAAGATATCATCCATCATTTTGAAGGAACTGCAGAAGTCAGTTGCTGTCAGGAAGAGAGATCTGCCAGGAAGAATGGGACAAAATCACTCCTGAGCAGTGTGCAAAGCTGGTTCAAACCCCAAAACACTTAAAGCTGTTACTGTGGCAAAAGGAGGCCCTAATAAATCTTAAAGTGTGGTGGTGGAATACTTATGCAAACAGTGTTTTTCCAGGTTTTCTTCTTTTTTTTCAAAGTTTTGGCAAATAATTAGATTACTCAGAAGCACGGGTATGTAAACAATGCGATCTGTTGTATTCATACCTTTGCTTTGACAAACTTGGAATACTTAAGTTTACAATAAAAAATACAGATTGGGAGACTGTGTAGATCTTTTGAAATCCAAAAATGGTGATAACTTTCAAGAGGCTTGAATACTTTTGCAAGGCACTGTAAATATAATAATATCCCTTCATGGTGTATGTGTGTAAAAAATCTTTTTTTGTACTATGTAGTATTATATGTGTGTTTTTATGTAAAACTACACATTTAATTTCCAAGTAGACAAAATTTGCTATCAGATGGTTTCAGTGAATCATGATTTTTGTACATATGAATTGTGTGAATATGAAATGATACTATATGTCTTAAAACTGAAAGCTCATCAAGGTTGTAAATAAATAATTTCAGTGATTTTTTTTTTTTTTTGCTTGATTTCAGTGCATGCAGAGTGAACCTGTCTAGTTTGAATTTAGTGCAGCTGTATATTTTGTGATAAAATGAAATAACTGACAAACTGAAAAATGTGCATATTTGCATCGCATTGTTGTTTACAGGCACAAGCTTCTGAGTAATCTGCTGTATTGATACCTCCCGATAAAATGTTTTTTCTGATCTTTCTCGCATAACTTTTTCTGTACACAGGGTCTCAAGGGAGTAGCTCAGGGACACACCAGCAGATGGGCACTCATGATGATACGGCTGCGGGGGCACTGATGGCACCCTCTCCCAGTCCGTGGAGTGTGCGCACCCCTTTCCATTTGTGGAACGACTCACCGGTCTATCTTTCATTACTTCAGCATCTAAATGATGAGTAAGTTCATATTATCCATATAGGGTTCTTACATTAACAACACGTGAGTAAAAGTAAAATTAATTTCTTTTCCAACAATGGATTGCAGGTTACCTGTTTTCCAGTGTCAGAATTTTTTTTCCTTTTCTGCACCTTTTTGCAGGGAATGGAGTGAAATTCATGAAATCATACATGATCTCAGTTGCAGTTCTGTGAGTTTTCATTTATTTACGTTTTTGTTCGTTATTTCACGTGAATTGTCATTTATCTCAGTTTTATTTATGGTGGTTTAACATATAATTACTTACTTTTGACCTACTGTGACTACAATACAGTAAGTACAGTGGGTAAATGCAAAAACAGTAAGAGATGCCAAAAAGCTGGCAAAAATTGGAAAAAAAAAATAAAAAAAATGTATTATTTCTCATTTTAAGTCATGCTCCATTTATATGCTTAGTGCCTAATTCAAAGTGTTTTAACGGACCATTACTTACTGTTCATTCCTGTAAGATACTTTAAAAGATACCAAACAGAGATGTGAGACAAACGTTTAGCTTTAAGTAAATGTGGGATTTATTTTTGCATTGTACCCATTCTTAAATGGTTACATGCTCTATACCTGGTCACTAACTTTTTGTGGCAGTGTGGCTGAAAATATACAAATGACGTTATTGTTCCTTGGGTTGTCTGGGGTTCTCTCCACGGTTGCTTACAGCAACATTTACAGACAGCTTGGTGCTTACAGGTCTGCAGAAAATTGTTGTGTTGAGCATGACCCGAAGAAGCCTGTACAATGAGTCCTAACCCTAAGATGAATTGTGGCATGTACACCAATGCTGGTGTCTTGCTTTGGCAGGAAAACAAGAGTTAAGTCTTTCTTTAGTTTTTCTAAGTGCTTCTGTTTGTTGCCACAACAGATGACCAAAAGTCAGTTCACCGGACTGTGTACAAACATTGTGATGTGGGTGTCAGAGGCTGCCTCAAGGATTGTCTTGCCAGCACTTGCTCTTGTCTTGGATGCCTTACTCACTTACAGCAGGCCTTCCTCACCTAAGTCAAGGTCAGAATTGCTGGTGTTTAGAGCTTGATTGTTTATGCCTTTTATGTTATGTTTTTGTGTGTGTGTGTTATGTTTTTTATTTTATTCTTTGCTGTTGATACACTGGGTCCTCAACTTACGAATACAATTGGGACCAAAAGGCTGTTCATAAATAAGTTTGTTTGTAAATCCAAGTACAGCATCACAATCAGTAAAAGCTTATTGAGCCCGATGTCCTTTGGTTTAAAGCTAGGGTTCCGTAAGATAACATGCTCTAAGGCTTAATTTATTTATTAATTTTTCATCAACCATTCATTTTATGCAGGGTACCTATATTCCACACTCCACCCTTGATACAGTAGATTAGAGTACACCATGGATGGGACACCAGTCCCAGGAACATTCGTCAGCATCAGGCTACTTTCTGTCTTCTTTATTATAGATGGAGTCAGTGATAGTTTCATAATAAATGCACCTTGATTTATTTGCTGGCCGGATTCTGTATAAGTTTCATATATAGCTATAATAAATTAAAAATGCGCCTTTCAGATACTCCGACTTAACATTTTCATTAATTTTGATGTCAATTTCAAACTAATTTAAAATGAGTGAAAATAAAAATACTTTCCGTAAATTCCTATTTAATCCCAAATGTTGAATAATTTGTCTCATAAACCTATGCAATATTTGTCATCTTGTTAATTGATTACAAATCGTTGTAATCTCTGGACATGAGCCGTAAACATTGGAAGTGAGCTGAATGAAGGCGGTCCAACATTACTATTTTGTTTCTGTTCTGCCTGTGTTCTACTGCTAACTAAAGGCTTGATAAGGAGATTCTGGAGTCATTTGCACCGAAAACAACACCTTTGTAAAGAGACAAGTAAAGGAGTTCAAATTAAATGCAAAATATTTTTAACTCAACTATTTGTAACATAGGGGGTGCGGTGGCGCAGTGGGTTGGTCTGGGTCCTGCTCTCTGGTAGGTCTGGGGTTCAAATCCCGCTTGGGGTGCCTTGCGACAGACTGGCGTCCCATCCTGGGTGTGTCCCCTCCCCCTCCAGCCTTATGCCCTGAGTTGCCGGGTAGGCTCCGGTTCCCCGCGACCCCGTATGGGACAAGCGGTTCAGAAAATGTTCATGTTCTATTTGTAACATGGGCACCCAGTGTATATCAAACAAGACTGCTATTACTACGCTGTTCTGGGTGTCGGTTTCTTTCACAGCTGTACCGTTTGAATAGCCGCTTACCGTTTGTACTGTTTGTGTTACACAAATCTCTTGATGTCGAGGTTTAGATATTCTATTCAGTATAAACAAGTAGCTAGATGCACTGATTTTAATTCGCTTTGCCAAAGTCTATTGTAAAATTTCACTGAGATGTTTAAATTACATGAGAAGGCCCTGATTATAAGCTTCATCAGTATTATGTTTATTATTTGAAAATGTAATAGCGATTCTTTCAGTTTATATTCATACATATGAATATAAACTGATCAAATCGCTATTATGTAGTTTATATAAATAAGAATTTAAATACAGTGAACTGCAACAATTTAAACAGATCTGAAGAGTCCCCACTCCAATCAACTGGGCTGATGCCAGCAAAGAATATTGTCACCGAGGGATCCATCGATGATGGCCATGCCTCTACAGCTTTGTTGGATCAGGCTACTCCATCTGGCCAAATGGAGTGTTCAACAATCAGTTCAGAAACATATGATGACTTAAGTATCAGTCTAGAACCTCTTGACCAAATGTCCACCAGTATGAGTACACAAGAGATCAGTACTGATAGCAGAGCTGCAAGGTCCAGCTTCAGCTTTCCATCTCACATCAGCAGCAGCTTTGTCAAGTGGTTCCATAAAAGAGCTACACCAGCGGTTTCTGAAGTTGGAACTCAGACCACTCCACCATTTCTGAGAGAGGACATACCAGGCATTGCCACCTCCTCTGTTTCCTTAAATGTGGAGCCACATGTGGACTCTGCAGCATCTGCTGTCGACAGCGTTGTTGTGGAAGGGGTTCAGAGGTTATCGGAATCAGCTCGGTCAACTGATAATTTCACCTTAGGCTCAGATATGCCAGTCTCAGGAGTCTCAGTCACCGCTACAAATATTGTAGATATGATCATGAATGAAATATTTCAAGATCCAGTGAAAATTACAGATCGCGCTTCCTTTCATTCCAAATCTGCTTCACAAAATAAGTTTGAGAAGCTGCTTTCAACAGAAACCATGCGCCGTTTGTCACCTCATCTGGTTGCTAAGGTGTATCGCTTCATTATGGAGGACAAAAGAACCCTCCCGGTTAGAGCAGCTGCAGCCCGCAGGATCAAATCTGAGTCGTCGCTTCCACGAATACAAGAGGGAGAAAGACTGGAACGAGCAAAAGAAGCTTTTTCTGAGCTAGTTTACAGCTTCACGGAGAGGTGCTTGAGCCAGCAATTGCAGGAATGCCTCCGCCTGCAGGATAGGCCAAGGTCTGAGATTTCTCCCAGTGAACAAAGCAAACCCAGTACCAGTATTGATATGGAGATGAGCAAGACCAAAAAAGTAGGATTTTTGTCCAGGTTCTTCAGCATGCACTCCAAAACTAAGGTACAAAATTGTGTTTATGCCACTGCTACCTTTTTATCCATATTTATGCAACAAAAAAAGCTCTTTCATTATTGTTTCAGTTAAAGTTTGTGAAAATGACTGCCAGATTTCCAGCATTAGCTGTACTCACTATTGTTTAATGTGGTGCAAAACTGTATGTTATTGTAGTGGTGGTTTGAAATTAAATATAAATAATGGGCTGCGGTTGCCTGCTTTTCCTATTACAAGAACAAGGTCAGTCCGAGTTCAGATTTTGAGGATGACGACTCAAACATAGAGAGAAGTTCTGAAAGTAATCTAGGTAAGTTAAGGAACAGGTGTTAAACCAGACAAAAGCTTGCATTTATGTATAGAATAAATATTTGCATAGATATTCAAGATAATTAAGTACCGAGAGCAGAATAAAATATTAGGTATTGGCAAAATGCCAGAAGGATATGTATTATTTACTGTATTTGTAATATTTTGCATAAATTCTCTTTACCACTTTACTGTTAGTATACTGAATCTGCAAAGGTGATGTTGTAGGTTGAAAAAAATGATTTATGACAGACAAAAAGACAAGACTTGCAGTAAAGACGGATTGACGTACTACTAAAACAAATGAAAGCGAATATTGCCATCTTAAGTCCTTCAGTGTGATGTTCACCTGATAGTCAAGCTGTTGAACAGTGATACATTAGGGATTGCCTTGTCCCTTATACCTTGTCCTAAAAGAAAATACTGAGAGAGCATAATTTTTTTTGAAGTGGTTTGGTGCGCAAGTGAAATATGGGTTTCGAAGAGCTGGTGTTATTGGTGTTCTAGGATTATACTCAATTAAAACTAGTGTTGAATGATGGCACCAGTAGAACAGCTGTAAATGAACTCAGTTTGATCCAAAGAATAATGAAAATGATTTGTTTTTCTCAGGTGCGTTGCATAGAACAGTGTTGACTTCCAGATCGGGATCACCGGGCGTTAAACCGAGTAAGATCCCAATAGGTACCAGCAGCCAGTCAACCTCTGGATCTTCTTGTATGACCTTTGACTCCAGCAAGACCACTACCAGTGCGAGCAGAAAATTCCGATATATCCTCAGGTTTCACAGGATACATGTCAGTTCAGAGGTACAGGAGATGTATTTTGTTAGAGCTGTCTTAGCATTTTAACAAGAATGTCTTCTCTGTTGTGTTTTCTAGCAGCACTGGGTTAAATTTGTTCTTTAATAGCATTTGGGATTATTCCACTAAGCATAACAAATTATGAGAAATGGTGTGAAAGCGCTGACTATATTGTAGGTGTTTCTGTGGAAATTTCAAATGATAGCTGTACCATTTTTGATTTTGGTTTTTTTTTTTTTCTATTAGCACCTGAACTTTAAAGCCACAGTGCAGAGAAGATACACTAAGAGAAGTACTAAAAACAGGCGAGGTAGGCTGTGATTATGCTGAGTAAAGAGACATGTTTAGGAGTAGGTTTTGCTTGCATAATAATTGTTAATATTATTATTTGTATTATGAAATACAAAAAATCATGCAATTTGTACCCTAGAATTAGCCTAAGCTTAAATTTATAAGAAGCACTTAAGAAGAACAAAAACTTCAATCCAAAATATGAGCTTTGTTGATGGTGAGTACCATACGAGGCAAGGAGCTTTTCCTCAAGCACTTATCAAGCAGAATTTTCAGCCACACATGTTGTGAACCTCCTGTTGAACCTTGTCTCAGTGGTGCCCCATCTGAGATCGAAGGACTGTACAGGCCATTGGAGTAAACTGAACTCAGTTTTATGTTCCCGGATCCACCAAGTAAAAAGTGATTTGTGACACGGAACATTATTCTGTTTGAAAAGGGACGTGAAGGGCCATGAAGCAATGCTTAGGTATGCTGCAGCATTGAAGTAATGCTCAGCTGGATTAAGGAGCCTAATGTATGTTCGGAAGGAATTCTACACACTGTCATACCACCACAAGCAGCTTGTACCTTTGATACATAGTTGGATCAATCCATGTATTCATGGTGGTGATGCCAAATTATGACCCTGCCATCACCATGTTGTATGAGCAGTTGAGATTAGTCACACCAGGTGATGTTCTTCCACACTTCATTCATCCAGGTTTGGTGATCATATGCACACTGTTATCTTCTAGTTTTTAGCTACCATGCGTGGAAGCCAGTGTGATGGGCAGAAATCGGTAGTCTAAGAAATTGCAAATGCATATAGGTGCATAATACAATTCAAAGGCAAAGGGTTCCGATATATAATGCTGGCAGACATGGCAGGCACTAAGAAGGTCCAAAAAAGGTAGCTGAGCAGGTTGCCCTACTGGGTCAATGTTAACTGCTTATTTGTGAAAAAGAGCTGCCGGTGTGGCTCCGAGACAATCTTTTAATAAGATTAAGAAAAAATCTCAAGAAGTGTACAATACAGAACACATGCTGCACTGTGCTCTACATTTGTTATCAACCACACAACACTGTTTGCTTGTTTTTGTTCATTAGACTTCACAGAAGTGTGGAATTCAAAATGTTTCACTATGCATATTATCACAATCAACATTTTGAAAAAGAGTTTTGAGTAATTAACAGCTTTGGAGCATTATAGAATTTTGAAGATGATACCGGATTTGAGTTATTAAATAATTTGTAATATGTTTCTGTCAGGTACCTTCCAGAGCAGAGCATTACCTGCGCAGGCAGATGTCTCAAAGGAAAGGCTCCGAAAGGGAACCAGTCAGTCATCTTTTGGATCTTCCTGGATCACCATTGATGCTGAAGATGCCACTATACACAGAAGCAGGATATTTGGGTTTCTACACAAGTTCTTCCACATACACCCAAAGACTGAGGTAGAGGATGTTTCTGCCACAGCATGTTTTCATATTCATTTTTAATGAAATACACACACACACACACACACACACACACACACACACACACACACACACACACACACACACACACATGGGCTGAAACCACTTGTCCCAAGTGGAATCCTGGTGAACCGAAGCCTAACCCAGCAACACAGGGTGCAATGCTGGAGGGGGAGGGGTCATAGCCAGGACGGGACGCCAGTCCATCACAAGACACTCCAAGCGGGACTTGAACCCCAGACCTGCCAGAGAGTGGGACCCAGCCAAACCTCCTAGTATGGCTGTTTCAAAATCTAAAAGAAAGATTGATCTTGAGCAGGGTCAATTTGCAAAAATTTCTAAAATCTTGTTTTTGCTTTTTCATGATGGGGTATAGTGGGGGGTGCTGTGGCACAGCGGGTTTGGCCTGTGCCTGCTCTCGTGAGTCTGGGGTTTGAGTCCTGCTTGGGGTGCCTTGCAACAGACTGGTATCCCGTCCTGGGTGTGTCCCCTCCCCCTTCAACCTTACACCCTGCGTTGCCAGGTTAGGCTACGGCTCGCCGCAACCCTGCTTGGAACAAGCGGTTTCAGACAATGTGTGTGTGTGTGTGTGTGTGTGTGTGTGTGTTCTGTTTCACTGGGCACAAGAAGTTGGAAGAAATGGTAGGAAAATGTTGATTGTTTGATGTGGATGCACATTCATGTGGCTGTTTGAAAGTACAGACACACCATGTCTGATTTTGATTTGTTCCTTTACATTTTCCCAGCTGAATTTTAAAGCCACCGTGCAGAGAAGAGCTACAAAGAGAACTCCTATATATAGACCAGGTATGCTGCTATTATGCAGGGTAAAAAGTATATTTCTGTGTATATCTTTAAAAGTTGTTGATCAGCTTATATTGTACTATTTATTACTATGGAATATGCATGGACTTGTTTTTTTGGACCAAACCAAAGTGAGCACTCAGTCAAAACATTAATTAAATAAAAAAATGTACTTTTGCAGAATTTATTTACTGTCCCATGTCTGGGATGGATTGGGCCTGTTTTTTGAAGGTTGAAAAGTCTTTAATGAAACCTGATCTATTAACCAGTGAAAAATGACGCTTGGAATTTATGTCTTTTAGGAACTTTGCATAGGATCGCCTTGGCTCATAGGTCAGAGGTCACGAAGGGAAGGATCAAAAGGAGTAATAGCAGCCAATCAGCTTCTGGATCTTCGTGGATGACTGTTGATTCTGAAGATAGTAATATCTCCAGAAGTAGGATATTTAGGTTTCTGTCTCACTTCTTTAGGTCAAATTGAGTCTTTTTACATGAACATTCTTGTCTATGTGTCAAACTCTGCCCTACAGTTGTACATAGTACTTAAACTAAAATCCATAGTTTATTCGTAGTTTTTCCTTTGGTATGTCAACCCAGTTCAACACAATGTCTGTACATCAGACATCCAGATGCCAAGGAAGCTATTCCCATTATTTCTTGTGGGACAAATATAATCCTTTCCCAAACAGACATATAACAACTTAGTTTCACTCACCAGCTCGGTATACTTCAGTACCAAAAATAATGCAGTGCACAGGAAGCAAGGTGTTGTTTCTTATGAGCACAAATGGAGATAGTGTCCATTCTCAGCATTCTCAGCTGTTTAGCTGTTCATTCACTGGGAGTAGTTCTAACCGGCAGCTCAGGAGGATCATATGGTGAGAAGTGTTATATTCTGGATTTGGGACACATAACTTATAACTGAAGGGTCTCCATAATTGGGTCCAGAGTGTGACACCAATTGATGAGTGACACCAATTCTTAAAGTTCAGTGAATATCTTTACAATGAATGTCAATGGATAAAAAATGTACTCTGGGTTTGTTTCTACATTCACCGAATTATATCAATGGAATACAGAGAAAAAAGGGTTAAATCTGTTTTCAATATTTTGACAATAAGTAAACAAAGACCAGGCCGTTAATGTTTCCGAAGATTCGAAAGACTTGTGTCAAACGTACCAACAAAATGAGTAACCTCCGGTCAATTTTTGATGACTGATTGTTTTGCTATACATTTTAAGGTGTGATTTTTTTTCTTGGCTTATTTGGTCAGCTTCCATTGTCAAAGATTGTTACGGCACTGCTTTTGCGAGTAAAGGGTAGCAATCTTCTGTCCTAGATGAATAGTGCAGCAGCAACTGACAAGAGCAACCTAATATACACAAACCGCTAACACAAGATCAAATTTTTAAAAAACTATTAATTCAGTTAATTTCTATAGAGTGCTCTTTTTGCACTGGTGTGGTGGTGCAGTGGGTTTGGCCTGAGCCTGCTCTCTGGTGGGTCTAGGGTTCAAGGCTGGCTTGGGCTGCCTTGTGATGGACTGGTGTCCCACCCTGGGTGTGTCCTTTCAGCCTTGCACCCTGTGTTGTCAGGTTAGGCTCTGGCTTGCCGCAACCCTGTTCGAGACAAGTGGTTTCAGATCACGTGTGTCTTCTTGCACTGAACGAGGGCAAGAAACAACTTGATTACACATTATCAATGCTTTTAATAGTTATTAGTATGCCTACTGGCCACGGAGGAAAGAAACCAAAAAACTTCCAACTGAAAGTCAAGGGAGGAAAGAAACCCTCTGGAGGTCCAAGTGTCAGTGGCTCCCTGCTCCTCCTGGACATTCTAGATTAAATAAGACTTCTTAGTCAGTTTACCAGTAACAATGGCATTGCTGCTGTATGTTGACTTGATTTCCCAGTTCACCAAGGTATGTCACGTCCATCATGTTGGTTGGTTATTAGCTTCAGTCAGCATGGGGTGCTTCTGTACTGGCCTGCCGGTCTCCTCAGGTTTTATTGTAGGGAAACAATGCTCAATAAAAAGAAATTGTTATTTATAACTCACAGAAGTCAGACAGTTTAATACAGAGGGGGAAAACACAAACAGCCATGTGGAATTACATTTCTTAGTGATTTGCCCGAGTGAACATGCAAGTCTTTAGTCTGGATTTGAAGACTGATAGAGACGGGGCATTTCTGACGGTAACTTGTAGGCTATTCTACAGTTTAGGTGCTTTATAGCTAAAGGCGTGACCTCCTACTGAGGTCTTTTTGATCACAGGTACTTTAAGGTAACCTACATCCAATGAACAAAGATATCATCTTGGAATGTAAGAATCTATAATCTCACAAAGGTAAGCCAGAGCAATGCCATGCGCTGCACTGTAGGTCAGAAGGAGGATTATTAGATGAAATTATTTAAAAGATCACAGCGAGACAGTCATAAAAGCCTCAGAAAGACAAAATAAGATAAGGTATCATCATACGGTTAATGTAGGTAAGAACTCTTGTACAAGTGTTTAGTATCTAATAAAGGTGAGTAGGATGTGAAATTGTATTGAAGGGACCAAAAAGCAAAAGAATCAAAAAGTTGGACAGCTTTGCCTGATCTCCCCCGAAGCCACTACATTATGTCTATAGCAATAGCATTGTGTAGTTTGCCAGGTTCAGGGAGTGACCAGGCAGGGCAGTGATGGAAGAATCTGGGAGACTATTTCTTCCCAGTAATGCATGTACAAAACCAGAAAGCAATACCAAAGTTTGATGGAAACTAATAGTAGCAACCTCTTCCATCAAAACAAGCATGTTCTTCTGTCTCTGAGATGTAAGAAACAAGTAAGTGCAGCTGGATCAGGCACACCTAAGCTTTACCCTACCACTCATTAATAAGAGGCTGTTTCCATTTGTTGATGTGGGTACTGTTATTCCTTAGCTGTCCATAAGGCATAGACCTTAATTTCTCCAAATAGCCCACGTACCACCCCTGTTACGCAGCGGATTTTGCTGGGTCCCGCTCTGGTGGGTCTGTGGTTCAGCTCCCGTTTGGGGTGCCTTTTGGTGGGCTGGTGTCCCGTCCTGGGTGTGTCCCCGCCCCCTCCAGCCTTGCGTCCTGCGTTATCGGGTTAGGCTCCGGTTCGCCGCGACCCCACTTGGGACCCCAGTTTGTGTGTGTGTGTGTGTGTGTGTGTGTGTGTGTGTGAGAGACCACCCGTATTAGTAACTGCCGCAGCTGCTAATGCTTTATCCTGATTAATGACAAGCCGATTTAGATAAACTGCTTGTCCTGCTTGCGTGTAACATAGATAATTTAGTCTATACCGTTGCAAGAGTTCTCTAATGATTCCCCTTTCAATTAGCAATGCGGGCACTCACATGCCTTTTATAATGTACAAATGTCAATGTACACGCTGGCTCCTCACCTTACAAACACAACCAGGGCTGGGAGTGTGTTCATAACATGGTTTTTTTAGGAAATCCAGTCACCTTTACCAGTAAGTCATAATCAATCAAAACTTTGCAGGGTAATTTGTTTGATAGGTTCTGTAAAAACCTCAGTTAAAGCTATAACTGATAAAACATACGCAGTGTATTAGCTCTAAACATCATGAAAATGAGCACTAAAGTTGCTGGGGAAAAAAGATCAATCCCAATTGCTGACCAATTAATCATATATTCATGTGCCATGCTTGTCAGCATCTTACCATTTTCACATTTCTTTAGTAGACAATGAAAGTTTAATACAGATATTCCTCAGTTTAGATTCAGTTTAAGTTTTGTAAAAATTGCAGGTATGCCTTTTATCAATAAAAATATTTATAATGAATGATACAGTTGTGTTTTTTGTACTACATTACAGTTAAAACTGGCTGAAAATAGTACCTTTTCTTCAAAAAACAGGAGACTTATTCAGTATTGACTATCAGTTCAACTCCTAAATATGTGTAATTTTCTGCATCTTTCTATTACCCATATTGGACACTGTAGAAATACTACAATAATACTGGACAGTGCAAACAGTGTAGAACTGAGTTGAATTAAGGTGATTGGGTGTCATTTTACTCCCAGCTATTGCTTGGCCATGTAAATTAACGTTACTTTTCTTCTGCAACATTCTAGAAAATAAAAGTGAAGGAAATGTAATTAAAAGCAAATAAAAGGGTTGGGGGAAGCGGTGGTGTGGCAAGCTTGGTTGTGTTCCTCTCTCTGGTGGGTCTGGGGTTTGAGTCCTGCTTGGGGTGCCTTGCGATGGACTGGCATCCCATCCTGGGTGTGTCCCCTCCCCCTCCAGCCTTGTGCCCTGCATTGCTGGGTTAGGCTCCAGTTCACTGTGACCCTGCTTGGGACAAGTGGTTTCAGACAATGTGTGTAAATAAAAGGAAAGATGCATGCAAAAATTTATGACTTCAAACATTTTAATTTAGCCTTTTATTTATTTATTTTTTTTTTCCTTTTTTAATGTCTCTTCATTCATTTACATTACATTTCCTCATTTTTGTGGCCAACCTGTTGACATCAAACATAGACATTACATACCTTCACTGCACTTTTCAGAACTGAGCATCTGTAAGATGCAAAAAAATTGTAGAACACCAAATATTACTCTGACTTTCCAGCCTTGATACGTCTAGTTTTCCTGGCCTTCAGTGTAATTTCTGATATATAGTCATCCTTGGAGTCCTAAGACCCTCTGGATTTTATCCATGGGGCTGGGCCATGGCTTCCTTCAAAGTTCCTTCTAGAGCCTTGGACATCAGAATTTGGAGGCTTAGGATCATTTCCTAACTAAATGAAGAATGACGGGGCTTTAAGGACTTAATCTTTAGAGGATCAGAGCGGAGAGGATCCTGAAATAGGCTTAGCGGATGACACAAAGGCAATGCGCAGATTTTCCGCGGATAAACGGATTGCTCAGGTGTAGCGCTTAAATTGAAATGACGGCGTGCAGCATAAAACTGAATTGTGGCTCGGTTAAAGTGGTATAATTAGCACAACAAGACTCTATTTTAAAAACCCATTTTACCCAGAGAACCTTATTTAGATCTGTTTGAATACTTGATTTGAAATTTAAATGATTTTTCACTGCCCTGCCAATGAAATGGAGGGAAATTCCAAAAGACATTCCTTATCAACTGTTTTCAATTTTTTTAAAAAGTCGCTGTTAGAATATAATTGTTTCAGATCAAACAGATACGCAGAGTAAACAGGTACGTCACAAGCTTGTGCTGGGTAATCCTAGTGCTCATCCCATTTTATCTGTGACTCGAATATCCACACGATCTCATAATATAGCGGCAGTTAGTGTTGCTCTCTACGTTGGCATTAGTGGATGTAAATACTGCCAAATCTCCAGCGATGAACTTTTGATTCTCACGAGAGTCCATGTAAACAGTGTCTTTAGTTAATCAGATCAAGAAGAGCCAGGAGCACACTGTGTGGAATCGTTTAATCTCGCTCACGTCCATCCTTTCTTTTTTCCATGTATATTGATTGACATTGTGAAGATTCCAGGCAGCATTGCTGAACACAGTCTAAAATAAAACACTTCACTGGCTTGAGTTGATAAAATGAAATTTCGGGAGAGGAGTTGGCGCGCCTTGTTGTCAATCATGCGCAACACACATAATCACTTATTGAACGCCATGCCCCACATGCACCGTTTTCTACAAACCCATAACCTCCCTTCCTCCACCAAACAGGTTCAACAGCCTTGCTCAATGCCAGGTAAGAGCCCTCTAGCAGATTCTTATCCCCAGTGGAAAGTACACAACGCATCCACTCAAACACACAACCAGTCTGATCCGCCTAACCCTTGAAATGGTTATAAAGGTAAAATCTTGGCTTTTTCATTCATATTTTCCTAAACTGAAAATTGGAAATAATGTGAATCAAATACAGACTACTGATATTGGGTGACACTGCAACCAAACAATGGAATTCTTCAAGTTTCTGTCCTGGATTACAAGATACAAGGCAAAAAATCTAAATGACTCCCGCACCACAAAATATTACAAAGTGGGTCCCAAACTGTATGTGATCCAGAATTTTTGTTCATTTGAAAATTGCTAGTCGTGTAAATTAAGTTCTCCCTGCATTTGCTGCAGCTAAGAAGATTTAACATGTTCTGGGGAGGTGCAGTGGTGCAGCGGGCTTGGCCGAGTCCTGCTCTCGGGTGGATCTGGCGTTCAAGTCCCGCTAGGGGTGCCTTGTGATGGCCTGGTGACCCATCCTGAGTGTGTCCCCGCCCCCTCTAGCTCTCCGCCCTGTGTTGCCAGGCTAGGCTCTGACTTGCTGCCACCCCACTCGGGATAAGCAGCTTCAGCCAGTGTGTGTAACATGCTCTACTGGGTTTATGTTTGCAGAGGAAAAACATAATCAGAGCTTAATATTGAAGTTAGTGGGTAATTTCTGCTCTGTATCCCTACCACCTCTCCCTCCCCTTTTTTCCAAGGCCAAAGTTCTTCTGCATGACGTTTGGCACGTTAATTATCCTGCTTTCTTAATCTGATCAGGAGGATTGGTGACATCATTCTGTCTCCCAGGGCCCCCACTTGTGCTGTGCCCCCGCCCCCTTAGCCATCTAGAAAGGTCTGAAAGAATAAAGAGACCAGGCAGTGGGTGAAAGCCTGCACTCAGAAGGACTCCTATTAGTACAACTCAAGAGGTGAAGGACGGGCTTTTTCTCATCATCCACAGCCCTCCCATCCAGCAGGTAAGTGTCATCTCACCTGGGATTTTCTGCTAAGACTCATAGTCCTCGATGGCATTGCACTTCAGATTCTGCTCCATTTTTGTACTTGATCAGTTCACCAATAAAGTTTTCCCTGAAGAGTTCTTTTTTGTGTCCTGACATTCCTATAGGATCAAATCATGCTAAATGATTCACTTTAACTTTCATTTTCGTTTTCATTCCATTGTTCCAACACAGTGTTGGAATGGATCAGCTATGACTTTACAGCTGTGCAAGGAGGTTTGCTTCATTCGTGTAGAAGCACATGAAATCATGACATTTTTAAATATGTTCATATCAGTAAACACTGAAAGAGAAAATTTCAGTGCAAATATAATAGTAGATTTTTGGATTGTTAATGACTGACTCAGAAGTATGCATGAATAACAAAAAGAGTGACGGGCAGTTTTGCTCCATCCGGACCAGGTCTTGAGGCTGGGCAATTAAAGATGAAGAGTCCTATGGATGAAGCAAGGGTTGAGGAGACAAATATGAGAACATCATATAAAGACACCACAACTGCACCACCTCTAATAAGCCTAGAATCAATTTTGTCATTGAATTTAATTAGTGAAAAATGGCTTTGCATAGGATTTTGCATGAATTTGTTATGAATTATGGATTTTGAGTAAATTATTTTAACACTGGCAGGTATCTGTTGCTGCTCTTTCCTAGAATAATACATTAAAGTGTATCGAGAGATTGATTGTGCAGCTGTGGTTATACTTCAATAAAGCAGTGCTGTTAAATTTGAGGAAAAAATTACTATGAATATGTACATAAAACGACACTACTGATGAGGGACATGGATTTTCAAATGTTTACTGAGAGACCTGTAAACATTTCTAGTATTTAAGTCTGAGGGATAGCAACATGGGGGGCACGGGGGCATGGTGTGGCGGGTTTGGCTGGGTCCTGCTCTCTGCTGGGTCTTGGGTTCCAGTCCTGCGTGGGCTGCCTTGCGCTGCCCTTCACTAGTGGTAAATATTAAATCATCTGCTGTAAAGTTAGAGCTTCATCTATACATTTGTAGTTCTTTGATATTCAGTTTATATAAGACTGTAAGCATGTTTTTTATTTTGTATTCATCTGAATTCAACACCTTATGGCAATGTACCTAATAGGTAATGTCAAAGTACAGTTGGAGGAGCCATGGCAATAATATATGATTATGTTTCACATCATCTGATTAGGTGTCCCATGATTTAGACATTTAAAAATGTCATTTTTAATTGCTGGTAGAAAAATCCATGCTTCTGGTACCAGGGACCATCAAAATGATGTTGAAAAATAAGGAGGTTAGGGTTAGTAGTACCAAATATGTGATTTTGCAGATATATTATGATTTCATGGAAAGACATGCATTTCAAACATTGTGCCATGTTTTTATTTTAAGAATTCATTTAAAAAAAAAAAACTACTTTTTGGTGCAAAGGTTAATTTAAGATGAAGACTTTGCATACCCACCTTCTGAACGATTATTGTGTTGTTGCCTTTCCATTCTGTTGTACTCACTCATCCTTTTTTTAGGGCAGGATGGCACGGGATATGTCGGATAAAGAGATCCTCAAAATGGAGCTGGATCAGCTCCAGAAGGAGGTGAAAACTGAGAGGATGCCGGTGAGTGTTTTCAGAACACCAGCACAGGTCAACAGAATGACCATGGTTAACCCCTACCTACCACCTAAACTTTAGTATGGAAACAAACTAGAGGCAAAGAACAGAAAGTCATGCCTTACATCATATTTCTTAAAAGGTAGATGAAAGCATTGCATAAATCAGAGCAAAGCAGGATTATCTCCGTAGACATGAGCACTTTAGGGAATACTGATGGAAAACTGACATGGATGTAACTTCAGATTTGGTATTGGAAGGTGGCAGGTGTGCAGGACTGGCACTGTTCTTTTATAAATTCAAAACAAGGCCATAAGTCTGGTTAGCAATATTCTTCTGAAGTGCATTATGTTTTCTCTCTCTTAATCTCTGATCACATAGTCAGGTTAAGATGTTTAACCAGATAATCCAGTTAAAGAGTAGAGCAAGAGACATGGACTCCATGGCCATTATAAAAGCTGCTTTACTTGATCCTGTGCAGGAAAAATCCCATATAGACCGCTGAGTCGGCCTGCATATCTACTAAATTTGTACATCTCAGTCATGCAGGCTCTATAATTTTGAGCTGAACGCATTGCATATTGTATTTGTAATTGGACATTTTTGCATACCCTGCTTTGGACTAGCATCCCGTCCGGGGTGTATCCCCTTTTGGCCTTGCCCCCAATGACTCTGGATTTGCGCCTTCTCATGGCGACCTTGCTCAGGACAAGAATTTTTTGAAATTGTATGGATGGAAATAGTTGTATATTGGCCTGATTTATTTGGACTTTTATCGGTGGAGGCGTGAAACAATGTTGGCCTCACACCAAATGACACTGCAAGTTTGTTTGATGAGAAAGGGAACTGATCCTATGCCCAAACAACAAAGGTGCTGCGAGACAACAGCACTACCTGCTGCACCACTCTGCCTCCCATCCAATCCAGCCCAGCTGTAATTTCCAGAACACACCATACCTGTGGCCCACACAAAAGGCTCTTGCATTGTTCTTCATTCCCATTAAAACATAATCTTGAGTTCTGATGTTTAGGGATGGCGATATTCTTTAATGGTCCACTGTTGAGAGGAAGAGAGTAATAAAGTTGTGTCATATCATGAAGTGAGAATAGCCAGAGCTGTCCGAAGGAGTGGTGATTTGGACCTAGTAAGTAACATTTAAACTTCCATCTTAATATAGTAACTTAGATTCATTAATCTCTTTCTTCCAGGTGTCGGTAACAGCGAAGGAGCTGTCAGACTGGGTGGAAGGCCAGGTTGGGGAAGACCCCCTAGTGAAAGGCATACCAGAGGATAAGAATCCCTACAAAGAGAAGGGTGGCTGTATAATATCCTAGCCCTGGCTAAGGGTGGAAACACCCTTGACCCGTAAATGGGACCTTTTTGTGGTATAAATCTAATCGTAACTAAGCAGCTCTCAGTTAACTGTTCCATGTTAGATCTTGTTATGGACTGACCCAAAATTCAAAACTGGAACATGAAGACTGAAATGACTTTCCAGATGCTGGAGGCCAACCCAATGTCCCTTCGAGAACAATGAAGACAGCAAGACCCCAACAGCACTTTACCATGTTTGGGAAATTTCTTACCCTCTGTGCTGTGTCTCCAGCTAAATTGTAACAACTTCCTCCAGTTTAGAAACAGATCCCTCCCCATATGGCCCCCAGTCAAGGCCAATAGGTCTGATTCTGAGGTCCAGAGCCTTTTAGCCCTCCACTCCCTGCCCTAAGGAAATGAGTTTTTCTGCCTACAAATAAAACACACTTAGTTATGCAAAGTGTAGGCACTGTGTATCTTTCCATTCTCTGCGGTTTACTGCTGTTCTAAGTTCAGTATAAAAACCCAAAAAAGCTTTTTTCAGGGAGATGACCCTCTCATTCACCGGGGTAGACTCCAACACATGGCGGCTGAACTGGGGGGCTATTAACAAGCCCACACCAGCCTGCTGTCTCTCACCCTGGGCAACGCCAGAATAGTGGAGAGTCCACCCTTGGTCGAGAAGAGTGGTTCCAGAACCCAAGCTGTGAGTGGAAGTGAGCCCGACTATATCTAGACGGTATCTCTCAACCTCCTGCACCAGCTCAGGCTCCTTCCCCGCCAGTGAGGTGACATTCCAAGTCCCAAAAACCAGAGTTGGCGCCCGAGGTTTGGGTCGGCCGGGCACTCGGCCCCGACCACCGCCCAAATCACAACGCACCGCCCCTTACAGTCTCTCCGGCAGGTGGTGAGACCACCGAAGAGCGGCTCCACGTCATGGCTTTGGGCTGAGCCTGGCCAGGCCCCATGGGCATAGACCTGGCCACCAGGTGCTTACATGCGAGCCCCCCCCCACCCCCCAGGCCTGGCTCCAGGGTGGGGCCCCGGTGACCTCATACCGGGCGGGGTAAACGAAAGCCTTGGTTTAATTGTCATCATAAGGGGCTTTTGAACCACACTTTGTCTCGTCTGTCATCCTGGACCTGTTTGTCATGGGAGACTCTACCAGGGGCATATAGCCCCAGGCAACATAGCTCCTGGAATCATTCAGGCACTCAAACCCTTCCACCACGGTAAGGTGGCGGTTCAAGGAGGGGTGCACATTAAATATTACAAAATTATTTTGAGATAAGGAGTATAATATTTGGCCTTCTATTTAAAGTGTTAGATACAAATTACTTTTGGCTGAGTACAGCAGGCACATTTTAAATCCAGCTTGTGGATGCGTTTGACTCCAGCACCTGGCAAAGCTGCTGGATTGTCTGGATTTTCACTTTATTGCCTGATTTATTCATCTTTTTAGTGCAAGCAGTTGTGTAGAATTTTGTCGTTGCCTGCAAAACTCATTCCAGCTTGCACTTGTACAACTGTGTTGAAAAAAAAAAAAAGAAATATATTATCAGTTCAAAGAATATCTCACACGTTTTTACATGGTTTACCACAGAATGTGCCCTCGGGGTAAAGCGGGCTGAAAGCTTCTGGAGAGAAATACAACAGGATTCTTAGTGGAAGGTTCCCTGGAAAAACTTATTATTACACCATAATACAAATTAAGGAGAAACAGTTTTTCTGGAGAAAATAGTAGCTTTTAAAAATTGGTAGTAATCATTTACATGATTTAATGTGGGGAAAATGCAAATTTATTTCCAGGAGTATAGCATTTTTTGTAATTATAAAAAGTTACATCTCTGCTTTAAAAAGAATCAAAACTTCACAAAACAGCACCAA
The DNA here is from genome assembly GCF_900964775.1 of Scleropages formosus. Classification (NCBI taxonomy): domain Eukaryota; kingdom Metazoa; phylum Chordata; class Actinopteri; order Osteoglossiformes; family Osteoglossidae; genus Scleropages; species Scleropages formosus. The sequence continues at coordinate 5,595,991 of NC_041830.1, read as the reverse complement.
AAGTTACAGAATTTCAAATGTAAACTAACCCTTTTAACAAGTTTACTTTTGTGTCTTACTCTATGTAGCGTTATGAGCCCACACACCTTATTCACCAAAGTGACTTACCACGCAAGATACACTACTTACACTGGGTCACTCATCCATACATCAGTGGAACACACACTCTGTCACTCACACACTATGGGGGAACCTGAACAGCCTGTCTTTGGACTGTGGGAAGAAACCAGAGTACTGAACCCATGTCCATAACCATCCACTTGCTGTGAGACGGAAGCACTACTTGCTGTGCCACCATGCTGCCCATTCTACCCTCATTTTACTCCTATTACTTCATTTTTAGCCCTTCTCTCCTTGTATATAATCCCAAGCACATATGGTGTGATGGCAAGTATTCTAAATTATTGCTTGTTGAACAGAATACTGCAGTTGAGTGACTATGAAAAATGTATAGCATGAGTTGCTTAATTTAAAAATACATGTTAAGTCAAATTCTAATAACCTCAGTTGCCTCCTTAAGAACAGGATATAATAATTTACTATCACATCATGGATCCTTAAATTAGTTTTTCTTTCATTTTAATAAAAATTTGATAACGCATAAGCACCGCATTATTTGTTTTGAATGAATGAATGAATGAATGAATGAAATGTGTCACAACCCCAGTTCCTGAGTTCCTCCAGAGGCACCACCTGAGGGCCATCTAATTAAGCCACCACACATGTTTTCAATTAACCTGATCAGTTCCCAGCCCTATAAAGGTGTCAAAGGTCACAGCACTGATTTGTGAATTGTATTTATTAAAGAATAAATAATAAAATAGAAAAATTGATAATAAGGCCTTTAAGAGTGAGGTGCACTGTTCAGGCAGTGATGGTGGCGGTGTTGGCATGAGCAGTGATATATCTTTACTGTGATTATCTAGTGGCTCTTGTTCACTGACCTGTGTCCTTATGTTACTGTTGTAGCATGTTTCTGTTCCAGTCCTGAGCTCCTGTCCTGTCTCCTGTCTATGCCAGTCCATTGTGGCCCTGTCCAGGTCCTGTGTACCACACTGTCTCTGCCATGTATCTTTGCATTCGCTCCGTTCACCCAGCAATATTTCATTTATTGCATAACACCCTGTGTGTCCTTTGCCCTGTGTGTCCATTGTATGACCTATGCACTTTAATTTCTAGCTAGCACTGTGCACTTGTATTTGTACTCTGTGGTTGGGATCATTGCATTTTACGTCCATGTCCAGACAGTATGGTAAAATACTTCCGTTTTCGTTATATGTCCGGATGTTACAGAATGAATTTAATTAATTAATTAAATTCACCTCAGTTGCACCAGCATACTGTGTATAACATATGCACACACAAGACATATTTTAACATGCATGCACACGTAAAGTAACAGAAAATGAAAGTATGCAGAAAAACAAACGTTAGCAAGGGGAAATTAGAAAAATGAGCAACATTCACTTGATTGCTTAGTCAGGGCACAGACTCCAAGTCTAGGTACTTGCAAAGCTTTGGTGATCTCACACTCAGAAATCCTGTAAATCTCAACAACATCAAGATCTCATAAAGAAATCACACACACAAACACACAGAGTCCGAAACCATTCATCCCAGCAAACCAGAACCTAACCCAGCAACACAGGCTGCAAGGCTGGAGGGGGAGGGGACACACCCAGGATGGGACGCTAGTCCATCACAAGACACCCCAACCAGGACTTGAACCCCAGACCTATCAGAGAGCAGGGCCTGGCCAACACCACCATGCCACCACACAGAAATCAGAACTCTTAACATATTTTACAACTTTAAAACAATTTTGGCCAAATTTTACATGAACCTGGAAAAAAAATCATGTTGCACATTCGTGTTCTGTAATTTATATATTCATTAGACGTGGCATAGCTACACATACAAAGAATGGTACAGTAAAAAGCCGCAATAGATTACCGCTTTATCACGCGATTAGTTTTTCGACAGTTAAGAACACCAAAAAGCAGACAAAGCTGAAGGCCACAAGAAAAATCTTTGTACAGTGAATAAGCCATGTCTATCTATACAGCCCCTCATAAAGACAGACACTGCAAAAGGAACTTCAGCTCAGCTCCAAAGCAGCTCCGCATACATAGATTGCCCGCAGACCTTTAGCACCACTCACAAAAAAAAACTCTGATTTCACAATCTATTTTTGTCCTATCCGTCTTGCGCGCAGGTCATTTTCAGCCGTGTTTCAGGGTCGTGATGTGGCTGTTGGTGTTTCTGGTCGGACTTGTAGCCTGCTGCTGTGGAACCTATTGGTTTCTCTTTGGCAGGCCCAGCCTGTTTTTGGAAGAGTCGGTGAGGCCTCCAGGCAAACGTGTATATGACCAAAAGGAGCGAGACAAGGTTCTCAAGCAAGGTGAGTGTGAAAGCATTACTGTTGGTTATTACTACATTTTTAAATCTAGATCACAATGCTGCTTGATGTTATAAGAAAAATTCTCATAATTCTGATTTATGTTGCACTTATGTTCTGATGCACTTATGTTCATCCTTCACAAGTGCAAATTATACCATTTTAAGAGCTATTAACATTACACTAATTATGTGCATGCCTGGAGTAGTGTAACATTGCTTGAAAAATACGCTGCAATGAACTAAAGTTCATTGTTCAGGCTTAGGGAGGAGTGGCATTACATCCAGAGAAACTGGAGTATCCTCTGATATTTATTTTTTCATGGTGAAATTTTCCTTAGTGCTCAGAAAGGCATAATATACTGTACATGCAGACATTATGAAGATTTCAAGATTTCAAGAATCTCTCATGATGGCATTACAACGCATTTTACATTTACATACAATATATTCCTTTGATAGATATGAGTCAGAGTAAACAAAAGTGCATTTTTTGAAGAGACAGACAAGTAGAGGTTGAAGAAAGATGTGATTCAAAAAGTATAGCACCTTAGTCCAATACTAGGGTTATGCCAGCATACATTACACAATTAGTTATACATAGAATTAAGAGCTTTTTTTAGATGGATAATGTAGTGAAAGTATATGCAATAGACAGGAGATGAGGAGAGAAGTGGATTCAAAAGTTGGTTCAAGAGTGAACTTTGAGATTGTCCAGAAAAACAAATGCTGGGAGGGATTTAATAGCAGAGGAGTGTGAAGGTGCGTAGCGGTCCGGTTGGGGCATAGTGAGCGATCAGCTCCTGCAGATATTGGGAAGTAGATCGATGGTCTTGTAGTCCATTACCAGAGTATTGAAAATTAAATTCTGCTACATGCAATAAAAATAAAGACACTGTAAATCATCTGAAGCAATGAGGCTGATTTCAGATATCTGCTGAAATGGTAATTATTTTATACTGGCTGGGAAAATAAATAAGGTTTTACATATAAGTGTCACTGTTAGTAATGCGGTATATTACTGTGACAGACTGATATGCAACACGTAACATGAGCAGATAGACGGTAATAACCTGCAATTTCAATGTCGTTCAGGGTTCGGTATCGACAAAGTGCCGAGGGATTTGGATGCCATAGTCATTGGGAGCGGCATTGGTGGTCTCACAGCAGCAGCAACGTTAGCCAAAGCAGGAAGACGGGTCCTGGTTCTAGAACAACATGACCAGGCAGGTGGCTGCTGCCACACATTCACTGAGAAGGGCTTTGAGTTTGATGTTGGTAAGAAGGTTTCGTCAAACCATTTTATTGCATTCAAAACACTGATTCATGTAAGTCAATCTGCAATATACCCTACATGTATAATGTCAAAAGAAGGCTGCAGAAAAAGCTGTAAATAGTGTTTGGAAACACCAAGCTCATCCATCCATCCATCCATCCATCCATCCATCCATTTGCTAATACTCTTATCCTAATGTGGGTTATGTAGCAACAGGATGGCAAACCAGACATATCGTTCCATGACACCAGTCTCCAACTCATCCTTGGAGATTCTTAGACATTCCCAGGCCAGACAGGAGCTTTAATCTCTCTGCCCCAAGGCCTCTGTCCAGTACATGCATGGACCACCCAAGAGCCATTCTATCTAAATGACCTAACCATGTTAAAGAAGTGAGCAAGAAGCTCTTGTTCTTCTAGCAGCCTACTTGAATGGTCAATGTTGAGTTTGTGATATATTTTGTTAAAATGAAAGTTCTGAAGAGAAGTATTATACTTGTGTATCACAGTCTCTCCGGTGGGTAATTTCCAAACGGCTTTCTTTTTCCACATTTCTTGCTGTGAGTTTGGGCTTTGAGACATTTTCTTTCTCTGCTGTACTTCTTTAATATTATCACCTCTGGATGTTACTCAGGAGAAAACAACCAACAGTTCTGTCAGAACAAAAAAAAAAAAACAGCCCTGATTGCAGGGGCTCTACAAATCTCTGCAACCTTTGCTTGCATTGCTGAGTAGAAACTGAATAGAAACACCTCGGACTTGCTTATGATTTCTGTGTTTCTGGTGTGGAAAAATGTGATTTAAATAAAAAAAAAAACAAGGTTTCTGCATAATACTGCTGTGAAGCACATAATCATTGAAAAAAAATGAAAGGTGGAATAAAGCTCACAGTAAAATAACAAAACTCAATGCAATCTACAGGACTCCACTACATCGGTCAGCTGCATGAGAACAGTCTATTCCGCATCGCTCTAGACCAGATTACAGAGGGCCAACTTGAACTGGTGAAGCTGGATCAGCACTTCGATACCATTATCATCGGCACAGGGGATAAGTGTCGCGACTATCACATCTACACAGGCAAAACTGAAATGGCAGAGCGTCTTAAAGAGCAGTTTCCAGATGACACCAAAGCCATAGATGCCTTCTTCAGAATCATGAAGGTAACAGTGGGCACTTCAGAAGCTTGATCATCGGTCTTGTGTCCTCAGATGATTGCGACTGGCATTGGTTATAGCTATTTCTAGGAAGACCTCTTAAAAGCCAGTTTAACCTCATGAACTTAAATGTGATATTCTTTTTCTTCCTTAAGATTTCAGCTAGGAAAACTCACTACTTGGCCACACTCAAGCTGATCCCTCTGTGGCTGGCCTTGTCCTTGCTCAAGACCCACATTGCCCATTTACTGTCCTCTATTTTCAAACTCTCTGGCTCCAGTGCTTCAGCCATAAACAATCAACTGACCAGCAACAAGGATCTGCAAGTAATTTTCTCCTACTTTTTCTATGGTGAGTTGAGGTCTTGGGCTACATCTTCAGCCAAGAAGCTACGAAGCACCTGGACATTTGTTGAAAACACTATATATGAAGATACTCTATTCCTGACCCTTAGGTGTCCCCCCCAAAGACTCCAGCTGTGTCATCAATGCGTTGTTGCTACAGCATTACAAGCGTGGGGCCTATTACCCTGCTGGGGGGGCGAGCGAGATCCCCTTCCACATTATCCCGATCATTCAGAAACGAGGGGGAAACGTGCTGGTGAGAGCGCCTGTCAGTCGCATCCTGGTCAATGAAAAAGGAGCTGCCTATGGTGAGTAAAGTTATTCAGGTACAAAGAGCGGCCTGCATAATGAGGTTCCATCAACGAGTAAGTTACATCAACATAAAAATTAGGTTATTCCCGATGGACCAGTATCTGTTTTTGTGAAGGAAATTGGTTAGTTTTTTTATTATTTTGTTAATTTATTGTTTTGGACCTTTACCTTTTCATTGACTCCAAACTTGGACCACAACAGGGTGAAATGGACAGAAAACTAAATAGATGTAAATAAATGTGTTTTGCTATATGACCTCTTCTACCTTAGCCTTGCCGCAGTTATCATGATCCAAGTGGAAGACTAGATAGGAGAGGGGTTTAGTGTGTGACCTCCGGACCCCTTTCTCCCTGCCAGGAGTGACTGTAAAAAAAGGTCAGGAAGAGGTTGAGGTGCTGGCCCCGGTGGTTATCTCCAATGCTGGTGTGTTTACCACATTTCAGAAGCTCCTTCCACCAGAAATCCAGGCCAAGGCAGGTGAGAATTTTTAACATAATTTTAATGCTTTCCTTTAATTTCATCAACAATTGTGCTAAATATTTTATGCCCTAAATAAAAGTAATGCATCGTTTCATTAAACTGAATACATTTATTAATCACATGAATATAGCCTAACACATAAAGATTTGATTATTCAGTTTATTTCATTACAATATAATGAATATAAAAATTCCAATTTTCATTGTGAGATCTGCACCACTGTCAAATTAATGTTTAGAGAATTATTCTTACATCTTTTCTAGTAAGACTGAGCTCGATGGCCAGTATGACATTATGATGATTTTTTTTCTGAAACTTTTCCATTATGATACTGAAGCCTATCTATTTTCAATCAGAAAGTATCTAGTTGAAGTTCCAAGAAGGGCTCTCCTATTGTAACCCTCAGAATGGTATTTATTACTCCTGTACAAAGGTGTACCAGGGGTGTGTATTTACAGTTACTCATTTATGTATAATTATTTACCCATTCATACAGCTAGGCAATTACACTGGAGCAATTTAGGGCATGTTGTTCAAGGGTACTACAGCTGGTAGTGGGATTCAAAGCTATGACCTTTGAGGCCAAAGGCAGCCCCTCTAACCATTATGCTACCAGCTGCCCAGTATCTGTGTTGTGAATTTAAGAGTTCTTTTTGCCTTTTGCCAATAGTGGTGGCTGGTTGATCTGGCTTTGGTAGTTGTACCCCTCCCAGAGCTCAAGCAAGCCAGATGTATTCCAAAATACTTTTTATAACTTCACGGCATAATAGTGCTAATATTTTTGGTCCTTCGCAATGCCCAAGAGGCTGTGACACGATTGCTTCAGTAGAAGATCCAAAAAAAGACTTAGACAAAAGTCTCAACTAAGAACGTTGATGGCAATGAATGACTGTCAAGTGTTCACCTATGGATTTGTTTCCCAAAGCTTTGCTACCCTTAGAAGCAGAGAATGGCAGTCCTGAAAGATTCAAATACTGACCCCAGTTATTTAAAATTGTTATCCAATGAGATGGAAACAAATATCCATACAAGACAATATATGGTAGTCAGTGGAAATCTCTGACTCTGGAATTATAATACTCAAATTGTGGCATGAGTATTTGCGAGTTATAAAGTCAAGCACACCTTTGTACCCCCTGATAGAAATTCAAGACCGCCTTGATATGATGAAACACGGAAGGGGAAACTTCTTGGTCTTTGCGGGCTTCAACGCCACCCAAGAAGAGCTGGGAATCGTGTCAACCAACTTCTGGCTCTTCAGAGACAATGACATGGACAGCATGTCAGTATTGGCACAGGACACACCTTGGACACGGCGACAGGGTCCTTGTTTCGTTCACTGGTGCTTTGATAGTTCAGAAGGTGGTGCTGTTGGCTAAGAGTTTAGACTGGAGAAACCCTAGTTTCAAAAGGACAAACGGAATTGTTGTACAAGGCAGCTTGAATCACTGTCTTTTTTTCCTTCGTTTTTTTTCATTTGGAATGCAGCTGAGCCCAATATTTCTGTTCTGTGTCTGACCTCGTCTGTTTAAGAGTTTGGAAACTTTTTTGTGTAGCCTGAGCTGTTCTCGACAGGATGGACGAGTTCTTTGGTCTTGGCAGAGAAGAAGCTCCTGACAACATCCCTATGATGTTCATTACATTCCCTTCGGCCAAAGACCCCACGGCAAAAGTTCGTCACCCAGGTACCAAGGCCCACCTGTCTTTTTACACTAATGCAAAGCCAATCTTTTGCAGCATTCTTTAATTCTTCAGATTTAAAAACATGTACAATTTTCAAAACTGGCAACGGTGTGCTTAAAACTATGCTGGTGACTAGAGTAATAAAGACACAATGGCTGGAGACTTCAGCATTGCTGGGTTTGTCCGTGCCAAAAGGATGCTTCGTGTCTTCTCTGTCCTTAGGGAAGTCTTGCATGACCCTGCTTACCATGGTGAAGTATGAGTGGTTTGAGGAATGGAAAGATACCGGCACAAGGAAGCGGGGGAGCGACTATGAGGCTTACAAGATGAGATATGCGAACAAGCTGTTTGACTGGGCTTGTGTCCACTTCCCCAAGCTGAGGGACAAGGTACTGCACAGAGAAGGCAGCCAAGGCATATGTGCTAAGAGGATATGAAAAACTGGAAGGGAGAGAGAGAAGAGAAGCAACAGCAGTGTCTACCACGTCAGAAGTATTCATGTGGTCTACAGGATGACGTGAGGTATTATACAATTACAGTGATCTCTTCTGGTTTCTGCTCTCATCTCAATAGCTGGTGTTTATGGAATCAGCGACACCCCTCACTAACATGCATTACCTGGGGGCTCAGCGTGGGGCCATGTACTCTGCTGAACAAAACTTGGACAGGTTCCACCCAGAGGCTATAGCTAGGAACAGGTGCTCCACTCCAGTCAAAAATCTCTTCATCTCAGGTACATGTTGTGCTTGGACACATGGTGCTTTAGCATGGAGAATGATATCCTTCTAAATTGGGCAATTGCAGTGTCACCTTTGCTGAGATTGTTTCTGGAACGGATGCTTGTGGACACAGATGACTGCAATACATGATCGTAAAACAATGCTGCCTGCTACCATCAAAAGTGTTTTCAATAACATTTAAAAACGCAATGAAATCCTATAAAGAACTTCTCTATATCATAAATTGGCTTTTTGTCATAACAACTAAAAGACAAAACAAAGAGAAGAAGAACTGAGTATAATGCAGATTTATTGCAGATGTCCATTTGATTTTCTGATGTTCATGATGAATAAGGACTGGGTGCTTAATCTTTCTGCAAATGTTATTTATGAGCATTACTTACATATATTAAGTATATTGTGGCAGTTGTTTTGAATGTGTTTTCTCAGTGAAAGTAAGCAGAGAGAAGGTGTTATGTTGGTCTCTGTAATGGATGATGTGTGTTGTGGGGTCAACGGTGACATGTTATGCTTCTGCTCCTCTTCCAGGACAGGACGTGTTCAGTTGCGGTATTGCTGGGGCCTTACATGGGGGCCTCCTCTGTGCCTCCACAGTGCTCAACCACATTGTCTATATTGACCTCCTTCTCCTAAAGATGAAGATGAAGAGGAAGAAAGCTAGAGAGCTGGCTAAGACAGCTAAGAAGCTGGAATAAACAATATGACCAGCATTTCAGTCCACACCCTTCTCATCTGCAAGACCTTTCAAGAACTGCAAAATATATTGAACACCAGTGTGGAATTTTTTTTCAGTTAACAAAAGGACAGGGGCCACTGAAACTTTAAATACATACAGATACATAAAACAGTACAAGGGCACATTTAGCAGCAGTGGTCATGTACATCTGTGTAAGATCCAGAATTTATTTAAATTGTCATGCAGTTCAAATGTTAACTTCTCAAGATGAAGTTAGATACAACCACATATTTGCACAGAGATGCTGATGCATTGGACCATACCAATGAAATGCGTTTCCTTGCCGAAAGCATGATCCACGACGCTCGATATCTCCATTTCTATACAAAATACCCTAGACCAGCTTTCATTTGACACTGTATAAAATATCAGTCAAGGACATTCAGCAGTTCACCAATGAAGCACCATGAAATGTTCATATTACTGAATTTCATATTACCAAACCCTTGTCAATGAGTAATGTAACTGCTTTATAACTTAAGAACAATATATTCTTCATCTCTTTCTTGAAAATTTGTTTTTCCAGTTAGAAAACAATTTATATATTTTTTTTATTTTGCTGATTAAAGACTGCATAATTGATGCATACAGAAAATCATCCCTTTATTAATCATTTTGCCATCAAATTCAGAACTTATGTACACAAGACACGACTAAATACAAATCCCATTAACGCAAAGCGCAATAGCTAAAAGCCTTTCCTTAATCTTTTTCGGTAGCAATGAAAAGTAAGTGAGAGCAAGGAATCATGGTCTGTTCAATCTGTTCAGTTTTGACTGGAGCCAAATCAATGCATTGACCATGAGTCAAAACTTCAGCTGCAGTTTACAACGAAATAACTCAATATTTCTTCTAAATCTTAAATGCATTTTTACAGCTGCAAATAAATTTCCCCAAACCAAACTGTACAAACAAATCACTGACAAGTACAAACAAAACTGATGAAAGTACACGGTATATTACCCTGCATATGCCACCAGTTAAGGTCGGCATTGTGTTTCAGTTGTACGAGGTATGTGGTCACAAAGGCAACGTGGCTTCCAGAGATCTCCCACTCGGTTATTGAACAACCATATGCCTCAAGGAGTTCATCTGTTACAGTAAGATACACAAAGACATCCAGAAATGCAAACATGTCCTGCAGTGTTTTGTTTTCTGATCCTGATACCGAGGCAAAAAGAAAATGCATACAGGAGAGCAGCTGTGAGCTTGCCTTTCCGTCTTGAAAAATGACTGAATGTGAATTTAACTGAGACAAAACAAATGCATACAGCCAATATGCGGCTAACGTAGTTCGCCATATGGTGATGAAGGACATTCATTTTTGAAAAGCATGTTGCGTGTACTATTAATGTTCCTCTCACGATACACTCTTCTCCAAAGCAACTTCCAATGAAATCTATGTAGTTTTATCAGCACCTTATTCACCAGGGTGACTTACACCAGGTCACTCATCCCTACATCTCTCTGTCACATATACTCTATGGATGAACCTGAACAGCATGTCTTTGGAGGGTGGGAGGAAACCAGAGCACTCAGCAGAAACCCACACAGAAACAGGGAGAAGATGCAAACTCTACACAGACCAAGGGGGGATTGAACCCACATTCTCACACACCACCATGGTGTTGTGAGACAGCTGCACTACTGGCTGTACCACCATGCCACCCCTAGGTCCCACCTACCAAACTCATATAAGGGCAACTGGTAGCGTCATGGTTTGAGTCGCTGCCTTTGGATCCAAAGGTCACAGGTTTCAGTCCTCCTTCTAGCTATCGTACCCTTGAACAAGGTACTTACCCTAAATTGCATTCTTAAAATTATGCAACTCTCTAAATGGGTAAAGAATTGTAAGTAGCCTAACAATGAAAGTGTTTCTGAAAAAAATGTCAGACAAATATAAATGACAATCTTAAAGTGGGATCATGGTGATCCAGAGTCAATCCAGTATGCGCTACATGCTAGGCTCAGGATACACCCTCCAATACTTCTGTAATATTCTTAAAAACAGCATCTGTCCACCCTTTTTGATGTGCGTATGTTTTAATCTTTCTCATATAGTGTAAGAGGAAAAGCGAATTTGCACAGAATTTTCCAGATACAAGAAAAATCTGCTTTGGAACAATCATAATGCAAAATAACAACGTTATGCTGAACTTAAGGGAGTTCTCCCCATTTTCTGATTACCTCGTGTCTCACATCAGAAGAAAGGGGAACAAATACATGGTCCTGGAGAGCAAATGCATGCTCCTGTCACCAGATAACCTCGATCCAGAAAAAATGCTAATGACTAGTGATGCATCAAAGCAGATGTTTTTAGTTCTATAGTCACACGTATTTAATTTCCTTCATACCATTCAAGACCATTTTAATTCCTTTTACCAAGCCTGCTTTAAAAAGTTAAAATAAGTCTCTTCTGGACATCCAGTGTTACCAAGTGGTCTTGCACTGAGGAGTATTTCATGACACTACCTGTGTTGGTCACAGAAACATTTATCCAACATCACAAAAGACTGAGAGAATTTTAAATAAGCCACCATCATCATCATCATCAATCACAATATGGTCAGTGCTGCAACTGAACTATTTTGGGCAAAGACAACCAGGGTCATAAGGCTGTCTTGATGGATTTAAGGAAATATTAATGTACCTTCATTTCCACTGTGTAACTGAGAAAAGGCCAAGTCATTTGCATTATTTGTTGGTTTCCATAGTGAGTATAACATTTAATGAAAATACATTTAATGAAAATTCTCACACTTGTAAAACTCCCTTCACAGTCCAGATTTATTCTTTTTTTATTTTAGTACGTTACTCAAAATATTTTTTACAGTTTTAACGTACATTAATTTTCCGAAACATACTATAGTATCTACGGATACAGATAGCTGTAACTTTTTCTATCACTTGAATTCTCAATAATACTTTAATTTGTACTCAGCATACTAATTTATTCTTATTAGTCAGTTTTATTGTCATTCCATCTATAGGTGGTTTACACGTATAGGAGAATGACATTTTGGTTCTCTTTGGACCTCCATGCCAGATAGAACATATAATGCAGTAGCGTTACAAACAAAGGAGTGTAACTACAGGATAATGCAGCACACAGGCCAGAGTCTGGGGTCAATATACACAATATACAGCACACAAAGACAATATACACAGTACTAAAATTTATTTACGTATAATGTCCATCCATTGTGAACAACCACTTGTCCCAAGCAGGGTCGTGGAGCCCTACCCAGCAACACATGGCACAAAGCCGAAGGGGGAGGGGACCCACGGGGACCCACCCAGGACGGGACGCCAGTCTATCACAAGGCACCCCGAGCAGGGCTCGAACCTCAAACCTGCCACTGGCTGAACCCGCCGCACCACCACACCCGTACATATAATGTACAATACAAAAAAGAAAAATATAGGACACGTAAATTACAGTGGGGGGCACAGTGGTGCAGCAGGTTTGGCTGGGTCCTGCTCTCTGGGGGGTCTGGGGTTTGAATCCTGCTTGGAGTGCCTTACAGCAGACTGGTGTCCCTCTGGGGTGTGTCCCCTCCCCCTCCAGTCTTGCATCCTTTGTTGCCGAGTTAGGCTCCGGTTCACTGCGACCCCACTTCAGTGTGTGTGTAATTTACACAGCGCAGGATGTATTGACATTACAAGCATGAGCATTAGAGACAATCAAACATTAGACACTAGAGACAGCACCGTGAGCTATAGGAGCAGCAATAAAAGAAAATGACGGGACAGTGTCTGGAATGACAGTTTAACCGTTTGAGTTGCTTTTTGGGGGCTATGTCCCCCAAGGCACAAAATCTTCAGTTTGTATTTGTACGATGTGTTATTTTACTGAAAGTGACATATGCTATGTTCAAGTGACTTGTGCATACTTTTCTTTTGTATATGGAAAAAACAGTCAACTGTTTCATGAGATGAGTGTGTGAAAGGTCTCACAGCCTGTGGGAAGAAGCTGTTGCACAGTCTGGAGAGGAATCGGAGTTTTACAGAGGAACCTTGAGGGGATACTGACCGACTGCATCACTGCCTGGTATGGGAACTGCAAGGGTTCCGATCAAAAATCTTGCAGGTCCCATAGCAGGTAGTGATGCAGTTGGTCAGAAGGCACTCAATGGGTGAGGGGGCTTGCCTTCCTCAGTCGCCACAGCAAGTGGAGGTGTTGCTGGGCTCTTTCGTTGAGAGCTGACGTGTGCGAGGACCAGGTGAGATCCTCAACAACGTGCACTCCTAGGAACTTCGAGCTGCTTGCTCTCTCCACAGTGGTGTCGTTGACGGTGAGTTGGGGGGGTGAACAGCATGAGCCTTTCTGAAGTCAACACTGATCTCTTCTCTTTTTCCTATGTTTAGGGAAAGGTTACTGATCTTGCACCAGCTTGTCAGTTGTTTCATTTGCTCTCTGTACGTTGTTTTCATCATTGTTGCTGAGATCTACCACTGTCGTGTCAACAGCAAACATGATGATGCGGTTGGTGGCATGTGTTGCAGTACAATCATAGGTCAGAAGTTTGAACAGGAGTGCACTGAGCACACAGCCCTGCTGGGCGTTTGTGTTAAGTACGGCGGTGCTGGAGGTGTGTCTGCCGATCTGGACTGACTGCAGCTTTCCGGTAAGGAAGTGAAATACTCAGTTGCACAAAGAGGTGTTGAGGCCCAGCTGCTTCAGCTTTGTTATTAGGTGCTGTGGGATGATCATGTTAAATGCCGAGTTGAAATCAACGAATAACGTTCTCACATGGGTGTCTTCCTTCCAAGTGTGACAGGGCTGGGTGGAGGGCTGACGTTATTGCATCCTCGGTGGAGCAATTGGAGTGGTATGCAAAGGGAAGGATGTTAAGCGTGACGGTCATGCTGGAATAATGGAAGCCAGGGTGAAGGTGATTAGGACCCAGTTGCGGGTTCCTTTTATTAACAAACAAAGCCAAGGAGGAAGACAAAGGGCAGTAGCCAGGGACAGGGTTCAGGGTTTTTTGAGAGGCAAGGGACATAGGCGACGAGACGAAGATAAGGTCGATAACCAGGTGACCAGGAACTTCGAATGGACAGGAATCGTTGGATACACTGGAGCAGCGGTCGCTCGAGTGAGGTTCCGCAAGCAGGTGTGGAATCCCGGTCCTTTTATCCCATGCCGCCTTGATGAGAGGCAGGTACGGGCGAGGTCCGCGTGACAGTGACGAGGAGGTTAGGCTTGATATATTGCATGACTAACCTTTCGAAGCACTTAATGATGATGGGCAACAGTGCAACAGGTCAGTAGTAATTCGGACAGGCAGGACACACGAGACTGCTTCGGCAACGGGATGATGCTGGTCTTGAAGCATGTAGGGACAAGTGTTGTGTCGGTGGGATGTTAAAGATGTCTGAGAGAACATCTTCCAGCTGCTCGGCACAGCCTGTAATTGCCCGTCCTGGTGTTCCGTCAGGACCCGCAGCTTTTCAAGGGTTCCTTCTGGATAGGGTCTTCTTCACACTGACTGCTGTCACATATAGAACCTGATCATCTTGGAATGAAGGGGACTTGCATTATTCTCCTTTAAAACATGAGCACAAGTTGTTGAGGAGTGCATATAAGAGGGAGGTATCACTCTCACGGGTCTGTGATGGTGTCTTGTAGTCTGTTATGGCTTGGATGCCCCTCCACCAGCACTGCATGCCCTCGGTATCCATGGAATATCACTTGATTTTGCGTGTATACTGGACTATCTGTTTCAGCCAATGTTTAAAAACCCACACGCACACACAGAAACTATTTGTCCCAAGCAGGATTGGGGCAAACCAGAGCCTAACTCAGCAAAACAGGACACAGGGCTGGAGGGGGAGGGAACACACCCAGGAAAGCACACCAGTCCATCACAAGGCACCTCAAGTAGGACTCAAAACCCAGACCCACCAGAAAGCAGGACCCAGGCAAACCCGCTGCACCGCCCCATTCCCCATGCTTGCAAATGCTCCTCGGAAAAACTCTAATGGCAAAGTAATCTAATTAAAATCTCCACCAAAGTAATCAAAAGGAATATATATCCTTGCCTGACAATTTCTTGATTCCAAGATGTCGCCTTTGTAAATCCTCAACAGGTTACATGTCCTCATCATCACACAAATGGCTCAGTGAGTCACAACAATGAGGTATGGTATTCTTTCAGTAAATATCTCTGAACAGAATCATATACATTAAGAACCAACCAGGGTGAAAGGGTAGAACATAAAAGTATATTTAAAAATGTACTCACAGTCTCAAGAGTGTCATGTCCATGCCCACAACCCCAACCGACAGCACCTGATTAACTGCTCACCCTTTAAAAGACCCTCCTCAGCTCTCATACCTTTGTGGAATCTCGTCAGAGACAACCGCCCTCTTTCGTGACGTCCAGTGCACACTTAACCCTTGTTCTCAGTTCTCGTCCTCCGGTTTTTGTCCTTTCACCTTGTTTCCCGACCACATCCACGGACCTTTGTTTCAACGCCAATCAACCGACTCTTCACTTCGTCTCCTGACCTCGCCCATGGATCCCCGCTCTGACCCCGACCGCCGTTCGACCGACCATTCCCCTGTCCCCTACACCGAGAACTTGCCTGATCCCCTGAATCCAAATGAACGACTCCGCACTTGAGTCCTGCCGTCCCGGTTCTCTTGGCCGCCCATGAGAAAGAGCGTCGGGTACTGTATTTCTTTTCAGAAAATAAGACCTGAATATTTTAAATGGAAACTGCAAGAAGTAAGAGACTGTGCAGAAAGGAAATATTTTCTTCTATTTTAATTAATCGCTTCTTTTACGTGTTATCACGTCCATGCCCACAACTCAGTCGACAGCACCTGACTCCAATTCAGCACCTACCCTTTTAAAGACATTCCGCAACTCCCAGACCTTTGCGGAATCTCGTCAGGGACAACCGCCCTTTCCTGTGACACTTCGTTCACAAGCATTGCTAGCTCTTCGTTCACGTCCTCCGGTAGTTGACTCTTCGCTTCGTTTCCCGACCACGTCCACGGATCGTCGTTCCTGTCCTGTTCGCCGTTCGACCGACCCTTCCCTAAGTCCCCTCACCTCGTCCATGGATCTTCGCTCTGACCCTGACCGCCGATCGACCGACCCTTCGCCTGTCCCCGACGCCGAGAACTCGCCTCATCCCTCGTCTCTGGACGAACGATGCTGCACTTGGGTCCAGCCGTCCCAGGCCCCTATGTTTCACATGACACATGTAGTGTATTCATTCAGTTTTCAGTTGTTTTTGTCCCTTGATCTCTGACCCCTAAGTTGTGCTGATCCGTGTAGTAGTTTTCTAACAGCTTGTACAGTTACTGAAATCAAAAGTACGGCAGGAAATCCCAACCATTCAAGGCTAAGTGGACATTTCCTTATAAAATATGGATCTGACTAGTCGCACAACATGAGTTTTAATCCCAGGGCAGTAGCGAATAATGCGTCCTTTGTGCCGGGCTGCAGTGAGAAGCAAGTGCGGCTGGTCTCCTTCCTCCAAAACTTCCTTTACCTCCTCTCTTAGTCACTGACGCCAGCAAAGGCAAAGGCAGGCGGAGCGGATTCTACATATGAATGACAAGGTTCACATAGAATGAGCACAAGGGGCCACTTTTTTAAACAAGGTAACAATCCCAAAACTCATTTCGTACTAACAAAATTTGTATGCCAATAACAACAATATCTGCAGCTTTTCCAAGTAATGTTTAGATCATCACCTGAAAACAGATGTTCACAGACTTCTGTTTTATCAGTGGGGAAAGAAACCTCAGTGGGAATAATTCTTTATTCGAAGCCTCCGGAAAACCGTAGGACATCACAATGAAATAACGATTTTCACAACAAACTGCTAAATGAAATGATATAACTAAATACACTACCAAAGTAAAATTTGAGTCATTTTTTTTTCAGACAGACATTGATTTTTGCAACGCTTTCACTACAGCTACACTTTGCAGCTGACCATCAATCTGCAAATACTTGACAAGTCTCCAGGAAGAGCTGTTGGTTACCGCTCATGATACCATGGTTGATTTAAACCATCCATCCACCGACATAAAAGCATTTATTTTATGCCTCTGCAAAATTGCCAGCTCTGATCAGCAGACCGCATGGCTCAAACGTACAGTTACAGGACTCTTTAAGGGTGATGTGTAGTTTAGTCTACTGTCTGAGATGATGTCAAGTTATCCGTAAGCTTGAATACAGGTTCAAACATCATCTATATAAAAGTGTTTCATTTCCTTTCCTGAGTTCAGCTAAAAGCCCCATTCATTTAAATTCCAAATTTAAGTGAAAAACCCTTTACTGAGCAAAATACCTTCTATACAAAGTCTTCAGAGGAGGAGTTAAAATGGGTGTTACAGTAAAAGAAAAAGGTGGTTACATTGCCTTTGATACTATATACGTCTGACGCATCATGGCATGCAGTTATTGTGACTGGAGTGTGCGTTATTTTTGAATATGGACTATGTCAGCAGTCTACTAACTTACTTATTTACTTCCAGCTTACTTAGTTTCATACTCAACCCCCTGATTCAGTTTCAGGAAATAAGATTTTTTTCAGTATTGAATCCGTTGCCATAAACATATAAACCCAGATCAACGTCACCCACTGAAAAATATTTAGCTTTATGTTGCAATACTTGTATATTATTTATTTAGCGGACACTTTTCTCCAAAGTGACTTCCAATTAACTCTATGTAGTGTTATGAGCCCGCACACCTTATTCACCATGGTGACTTACACTGCTAGATACACTACTTACACTGGGTCACTCATCCATACATCAGCGGAACACACACACTCTCTCTGTCACTCACACACTATGGGGGAACCTGAGTAGCATGTCTTTGGACTGTGGGAGGAAACCAGGGCACCCAAAGACTTACACTGCTGGATACACTACTTACAATGGGTCACTCATCCATACATCAGTGAAACACACACTCAGATTATTTGCTGACTCTAAATTGCCCATGAATGTGAATGTGTGTGGTGACCTGTGATGGACTCTTCTGTCCTATTCTGTCATGGTTGTACCTTCATAGCCCCGTAATTCCTTCATAGGTTCTGAATCACCGCAACCCTGGCAAAGCTGAGTGGTTAAGGAAAATGAGTGAGTTTCTTAAATGCTTTTTTATAAACCTGAAAATCAGTTAACGTTCATTTGACAAGTGTTTTTACACTAATTCTAA
Organism: Scleropages formosus; assembly: GCF_900964775.1. Lineage (NCBI taxonomy): Eukaryota > Metazoa > Chordata > Actinopteri > Osteoglossiformes > Osteoglossidae > Scleropages > Scleropages formosus. The sequence goes on along the minus strand of NC_041830.1, from coordinate 5,577,673 downwards.
TAACACATAAAAATCATAGAATAATATATAATAAAATTTGCAAAAATTATAATATAATTATAACAGAATTACAAAGAAAAATGTGCAGAACTCAAAGGGTCTTTGTGGTTTTGTGTTTTGGAAAGGATATGAAGCGGAATTTGTTTTTTTACGAGATTTGGAGGACAGTGTTAGCCACAGTTATGAAAACAGAATATGCTGTACTAAAACTGTGAAATATAGTTACTCCGGTTGAAAATAATCTCAGTGACTGCAAGGAAGAAATAATGTGTAATTAAGAAGGAAGCAACACACACAGTCTGAAACCACTTGTTCCAATGGGGGTGAACCGGAGCCTAACCCGACAACAGAGGGTATAGGGCTGGAGGGGGAGGGGACACACCCAGGGCAGGACACCAGTCCATCACAAAGCACCCCAAGCAGGGCTTGAACCCCAGACCCACCCAACAGAAGCCTATGGCAAAGCCTGCTGTGCCACTGCACCCACAAAGGAAACATCTCTGTGCTACTAAACCAAATAAGGGAGCATTCCAAATCAAGGCAAAATTTTTGCTAACCTGTGCGCAGTGCTAAAATATGTGAAAATAACTATATTATTCTTTCTGCTTTAATTTCGGGAGATGTTTTCCTATACAAGGGGGTGCAGTGGGTTTGGCCTGTGCCTGCTGTCTAAGGGGTCTGGGGTTCAAGTCCTGCTTGGGGTGCCTTGTGATGGACTGGTGTCCCGTCCTGGGTGTGTCCTCTCCAGCCCCATGCCCTGTGTTGCCAGGTTAGGCTCTGGCTCGCCATGACCCTGCTGGGGACAAGCTGTGTGTGTGTGTGTGTGTGTGTGTGTGTGTGTTTGTTTTCTTATGCAGTTTATGTCTCCTGAGTACTGCATCACGACTGGTGGAGTGAAACGAAAGCAGCTTGATGAAAAGAGATTTCATCAGAACACATCCTGTTGTAAACAGTGAGGTGTCAGATTATTGTGTGACTTTACACTATACTTTTATAGTTTTGTCTGCAATTTTGCGTCCAGTACAGTACTGTACTGAGACAGTTGCTACTAGAGTTTCATATAACTGTGTTGGGGCACTGTAGCAGCAAAGTACAGTCGTTGCCATAGCAACAAAATATTTTTACTCTCTCTGCAGTTCATTTCCGCTACATGGAAACATGGATACAGACTGTAAAGGGAGTACAAAATGATTGTTCGTTCTGTTAGTGTCATGTGCGCAATTCGAAAGCTGGAGGATCACAGCAAAGATCAGACCATTTAGGAAAATTGACTTATGGCATCAAAAAACTGTTAGGGGCCGAACGGTGATGCGCAAGCGTTACTTGCTACGGTTAGTTCAACGGTAGCCCTGTCAATCCAATGGATAGACATAACATTGGTGTTGAACAAATTTCTTTGGGTAGCAGAAGATTGGAAGAGAAGTGAATTAGAGAGCGATGTGCTTTGACACCCACTTGAATACTGGGAGGGTTTTATCGACTCTGGAGGCGAGATCATTCCATCAAGTCAGGGCCAAAACTAAGAATCCACAGGATTTTAATTTTGAACCCCTCATTAGTGGGAAAAGGAAGCGGACAGAGGTGCAGCTGCACAGGTCAAGGAGAGGAGACACATGGCAGCACTTGATGTCAGAAGCCTGAAGACCAGGCAGAAGGGCGTTGTGGTGGTACAGGTGAGACGTCACCATAATCTGGGAGAAAAGGAAGCCAAACCATCTGGTAAGATCTACCTGAGAAGGAAATCTCACTGACAATCCTTTGACTCTTAACGGTTCTAGTGACATAGGGAGCATCCAGCAGTTCGATGTGTGATCATTAACGAGTGTGCAAAAATGCTGAGAAGAAAGAACTTGAGCAACAGGGATACAACGCTAGTAGAGTGGAAATTTTCTGAAAGTCTCAGTGGAACAACAGGTTTGAATACAGACTGATCTTCATCAAGGAAATGATTCTGGCTGATGACTACAGAGACTTTTTAATGACGACTTAGAAGGTTTTGTAAAGGAAAAGGAGGAGGGAAACTGGTCTGTAATTGCGAAGAAGGTTTTTATAACAGTTGTGAGACTTAGGGAGATTTGAAGGCTACTTCAGATCTAGAAAGCGGATCAGTAGGATTGTGGGAAACCCAAATGAAACTATTTTGAGTCCTTGAGAACCCCAGAAAGTTGCAAAATGCTACTGTGCCATTATTTAAAAAAAAGCTGTTTATCAGTCGGATTTCCTGCGATCGTTCTGTAAGAAATATGGAGAAGACCTCTACTTATCTCACGGATCTTGTTATATCACACACACACACACACACACACACACTGTCTGAAACTGCTTATCCCAAGCAGAGCCGTGCTGAGCCAGAGCCTAACCACCAAAGCAACGCAGGGCGTGGAGGGGGAGGGGACACACCCAGGATGGGACACCAGTCCATCGCAAGGCACTCCAAGCAGGACTCGAACCCCAGACCCGCCAGAGAGTGGGACCCGACCAAACCCACTGTGCCCTCACCCCCCCTCCATACTAACCTATAATAAATAAGACTCTGGCAGCTTTCCACTAGGGGGCACAGACAAGACCACCATACCCCTAACCACGATGAGAAATAAGGGACAGGGATTCAAAACCGAGAGTTTGCTCCAGAATTTGAACCTATAAAAGCTCCTTCCATACACAGACATGCTTAGACAGCTGGTAGCGTAGTGTTTAGCGCTGCTGCCTTTCCACCTGAAAGGTTGCAGGTTTGATCCCCATCTTCGGCTGTAGTACCCTTGAGCAAGGTACTTCCCGTAAAATTACCCAGCTGCTAAATGGGTGAATGACTGTAACCGAAACATTTTAAGTCGCTTTCGAGAAAAGTGTCAGCTCAATGAGTAAATATAATAGGTCTTGCGGTTTTTCTCTGTGTCTAAGGACTAGCGATGCAACCTCTGCTAACGGAACTCAGTCACACTTTACGTTCAGACCATGTATTGTTTTTAAAAACAGAAGAAGTTGCTCCTCTTCATAGCTCTATGGATGTATTGTGGAGGACCTGTTGGCTCGTTGCTGCTCAAAACAAGCTTGTTGCTGGTCTCCTTTTCCTTCCCTGTGTCTCCTTCTCCAGATGTGTTCCTCCCCTGGGTTAGAGCTTGGCTTGACCGACCCCTCGCAAGCCTTGCAGCTGCATCCCAGCCAGCACTCACAGCTGTTTCCAATATGAAAGCTTCCTTAAAGAGATCTGTGCTGTGAGGAAGAGCCTTCAGCGACAGAGAACAAGAGGAATCTTGCAGGATCCGTCCAAATGGTACAACCTACACACAAAGGACAGTGTTACATGGAAAAAAGACATGGAGGAAGACAAGCACTGGCAGCTCTGCTTGCTCCTCAAGGAAGTACAACTGGACAACTGTAGGGATGTCAAAGTGAAGCTAAAACATTGAAGTTCAACATGGGAATGCAGGTGGGGGGTCCGGTGGTGCGGCGGGTTTGGCTAGGACCTGTTCTCCGATGGGTCTCGGGTTCAAGTCCCACTTGGGGCGCCTTGTGATGGACTGGCGTCCCGCCCTGGGTGTGTCTCCTCCAGCCTTGTGTGCCCTGTGTTGCCGAGTTAGGCTCCGGTTCGCCGCAACCCCACTTAGGACAAGCGGTTTCAGGCAGTGTGTGAGTGATGGTAATGCACATAATAGAAGTTACATTGGCTTCTCACACCAATCACTCAAATTAACAGATACTAGTTGGGGAAAAAAGTTGACAGCTACTCCAGGCAAAGTTTTTCGAACGAACGTTGCCGAGACGTGATTAAAGCTTTTTCACGTTTAGTTCATTTTCGGAGCATCCATGCGAAACACACTGACTGCGAGACCTTCAGACTTCTCTAGGGCAATAAAACCCAGAACACAGTGTTCCACGCAGAAGGAAACCAGGCCAGACCTTTGTCCGCTCAAGTCGAGTTTCAGTCCTGATTCTTGGGAACTTGACTGCCAGAGATTAAACATGCATCTTTGTGCCAGATGGAAGGAGCTGTGAGGGCAGGAGGAGGGAGACGCAGAAACCGTAAAGTCTGAGGGTTTGCTTTAAGGGCTTTAAGAGCCTCCCATGCAGCATCTGTGCACATTTTGAGCTCATAACCCACCGGCTAGAACACTAGGTAGCTGTTGCGCAGATAGGGCCAGGCTGCAGACTCAGAACGACACCTTCGCTACTTCCCCCTGAGCCTGAGGGAGGGAACTCCAGCTCCAGCAGCTGGAGCTCCGACGGACACGTCTGGCCCTCACGTGGCGGGAGGACGACTGCTGGGGCCGAAAGTGGAATTCCACATGTCCTTCAGGCCGCACGCAGCCCCACAGTTGGAGACAGCCTTTCCTAGTGTCTGCATGATAAAAATAGCCAGCGCATGTACAAACCTTAGCGGAAAATGAGGAAAAGAAAGATGAAGCTGACGTGAAAGCAGAGAATGGCACCTACTGTAGTGGCCATGGCTCTGAGACAGAAGCTGCCAGTGCTTCTCACCAAACAACACCATAAAGTCGCTAGTCTATCCTGGGGTAAATAAGTGAGGTTCTATTGTCTTTAAATTGCACAGTGTTTGACTACTGCTTCATTCGCTTTATTTTATTGATAACTGACATTCTCTGAAACCGCTTGTCCTAAATGGGGTTGCGGCAAACCGGAGCCTAACCCGGCAACACGGGGCGCAAGGCTGGAGGGGGAGGGGACACACCCAGGACGGGACGTTGTACCAAGGTTGTACCAAGCGGGACTCAAACCCCAGACCCACTAGAGAGCAGGACCCGGTCAAACCCGCTGCACCACCATGCCCCCCTATTGATAACTGTTTTATCTTATATTGTCCCTTTCACGGGGGGGACATAAACCACCTTTAAGGTCAGCTGAATTATGTGTTAAATGTACGTGTATGGACGTGGTCTCAAGTCCGAGGCGTCCAATGGACCATCCATTCAAGGCCCAGAGTCTGTATTTCTGAGACTGATGACTGACAGACTCCCTTTCCAGCACCCCATCTTGCTGTTTCCTTCATTCTGCAGTCTCCTCGGGTTCCAGGTCTTTGCCGATCTGAGTCAGCGCAGGGGAACGCCGGTCTGGCAGTTTATAGTGTTTTCCATTTTCAGCTGTTAGTAAATCTGCCCCCAGGGGAACTGGACTGTTTGCCATGATGGATTATAAACGATGAGATGGGAGAAGAAGTTTAGCCCATCAGCTGGAACGTGGGGGAGGAGGGCCCACTGTGATCTCCGAGTGGCACAGAGAGCTACCACCTAGCAGACCCAGGCTGAGAGATGTGGAAAACTTGGTGAAAAGGAACAGGAATTTCTTGCTATTGTGCTGTCTTTGTTGTTGTTGGACTCACTGTAAGTCATGTAATAGTATGAGAAATGTGAAATTGTTGATAGCAAGCAGTGAAATGTCTGTCTCAGACTTGTGTGAGTGGTAAAATCCCCCCAAAATCAGTGGATGCAAGGCAGAGGGGGTGGGCAGGATGCCAATCCATTGCAAGGTAGTCACAGATGGGCACACGCACACGCACCCATTCACACATTATGGGCAATTTAGTGTTGCCAGTCCACCTTAACTGCATGTCTTTGTAGTGTGGGAGGAAACCAGAGCACCCTGAGGAAACCTACACGTACCTGGGGAGAACATACAAACTCCACACAGACTGAGCCAGATTTTAAGACATATGTATATATGTATAGGCTTATAGAGACTGTGCAGGGTGGTGCAGCAGGTTTGGCCAGGGCACAAGTATCATGGGGGGGGCGTGGTGGCGCAGTGGGTTGGACTGGGTCCTGCTCTGTGGTGGGTCTGGGGTTCAAGTCCTGCACGGGGTGCCTTGCGGCAGACTCGTGTCCCCTCCGAGGTGTATCCCCTCCCCTTTGCGCCCTGTGTTGCTGAATTAGGCTCCAGCTTGCCATGACCCCTGCTTGGGACAAGCAATGATAGATGTTGTGTGTGTGTGTGTGTATATATATATATATATATATATAGTATTGTTACATTCAATGTGTTTAAAAAAAATTTATCAGTGTGCAATATTGTTGCACCATGTTAATAAAAGAATAAAATCTTATCTGGTTTGCAGTTCATTGAATTTCAAGGCATCTAGAAATGTGTGAATTTCCCAGAATTTGTGAATACTACATATATGTAATATTTTAAGGGGGGTGTGGTGGCGCAGTGGGTTGGACCGGGTCCTGCTCTCCAGTAGGTCTGGGGTTCGAGTCCCGCTTGGGGTGCCTTGCGACGGACTGGAGTCCCGTCCCGGGTGTGTCCCCTCCCCCTCCGGCCTTACACCCTGTGTTGTCGGGTAGGCTCCGGTTCCCCGCGGCCCAGTATGGGACAAGCGGTTCTGAAAATGTGTGTGTGTGTGTGTGTGTAATATTTCACATGGGGCCAGTTATATCAAAGGGCACTTACCATGGTAGATACACTACTTAGAGTGATTCATTGCTCTATAGATCAGAGCAGGATACTTTCACACACATTACTGGCCTTTTATAGTGACCACTTCACTTGAAATACATGCAAACATGGAAAGAACTCATGCAAACCCTACAGACTGAGCTGGGAAGAAACCTACACCCTCTTTCACGATCCAGACCCTCTGAGAGGACAGTGTGACCAGTTGCTCAACCGTGCCACCCATGCACACACACACTGTCCAAAACCACTTGTCCCAAGCGAGGTCGCGGCAAACCAGAGCCTAAGCCGGCAACACAGGGCTCAGGGCCGGAGGGGGAGGGGACACACCCAGGACGGGACACCAGTCCATCACAAGGCACCCCAAGCGGGGCTCAAACCCCAGACCCACCGAAGAGCAGGACTCGGCCAAACCCGCTGCACCACCACCCATACAGCTGTGGCAAAAGATCAGTTTTTCTCTTGCAAACGTAACGGTGACAACGTAAGGATGCTGACCTCTCCACCTCTCCAAAATACAGGGAGAACTATGGCAGGATCTCAGTGGTGTCTGGAGAAAGAACTTCTGCATGCTATATTAGGTCATTGGCGGTGGACTGGGTGTGCTGCACGCTGACAGTATGGAAGCTCGCCAAGCAAAACCAGGAGAACCTGAAACACCACCAAGGTTTATTTACTCCAAGGCATGTTTTCTTGTTTTTTGGGGGATCTGTTCACTATAATCAGATAACTAATTAGAGTAAAGAAAGCCCCGGATTAAGCACATGGCAGAAGTTTAGATAAACACGCTGCATGAGCCAAGAATCAATCACCGAACAACTGTTTTATTCACCTCCTACATTTAGGTGTGTGAATTTCTGAAATGGCATCACAGATGCAACGTGCTGACGCCGGGGTCATTGTAACCTGGGTCGAGGAGAGGCTGCGCAATCGGCGCAGACACCTTGATCATCATTATTATCACAGTTGTGACTGAGGAATGGAGGAGCATGACGGTCTTGATGATTTATGTAAAGCAGCAGCAGAAAAATGAAGGAGAGGGGAACGTTACCGGGAGCACGGCCTCTCGCTCTGGGAAGGTGTGAAGCGGGTCCTTCGTGTCCCATCAAGCACCGAGACGTTGAGCAGCGCTTGTTCCGACAGGGGTGGGAACGCAAACCAAGGCGGCGCTTTGGGGGACCCAGCGGCCACCCGTGGGGCAAGTCTGCTGCTGCCTCCCGTCCGTGTCGACATCCACCTGAGGACCAAAGCTCCCAGCGCTCGTCACACACTCCTCCTTCCCGAACAGAACCGAGCGGAAATGAGCAGAAGAGGGCAAAAAACAAGCGGTTACACCCGCTCACGGCCTGTGAACGCACGCGTGTGGGCTGGGGTTTGCTCACATGCATCTGCGGTCTGGTTCTGTTGGTTAAATGAGCGCCATCTCACTTTAAGAAAGATCTTTAGAATGCTTTAAAAAATTGCAAGATGGTATTAATTCCTTTAGAAATGGTCATAGCAGAATCATCACGTCTTGGTTGCTGACTGCGAATTTAGGGCATGTTCATCCCTCGACTTCCTCAGTGGACAACAGCGCCCCCTGTGGCGCCTCTGAGTAGTAGAGTGGACCAACCCTTCAACAAGGGCATCTGAATAAATGGGCGTTCAGACATTAAATTTACATTTATTCATTTAGCTGACACTTTTCTCCAAAGCAACTTACAATGCTAAGGTTGCACTTATTACAAGCTTGCAATTATTTACCCATTTATATAGCTGGGTAAGTTTTACTGGAGCAATTTAGGGTAAGAACATTGCTCAAGCATATTGTAGGCGGAGGTCGAACCTACGACCTTTGGGTCCAAAGACGGGAGCTCTAACGACTACATTGCCAGCTGCCCCATTAGCAAGAGGTGTAATTATGACACTGTTCTCACATTCCTATCCATTGGTTTTGCGGAAGGTATTTCTGTACAGCAGATAAATGTATTTGAAACTGCTTGCCCCAAGCCAGAGCCTAACCCAGCAACACAGGGAATAAGGCTGGAGGGGGAAGGGACACACCCAGGACAGGATGCCAGTCCATCACAGGGCACCCCAAACAGGACTCAAACCCAAGACTCGCTGGATAGTAAGACCCCATGAAACCCACTGTGCCAGTGCACCACCACAACCTTTGCCTGAAATACATTCAATACTATTCCTTATGTAGGGCAAAATGTATGTATATTCCACAATACTTAGATTTCTGAAAAAAACAGCCAATAGCTATTCTTAAATATATCTATTCTAAAAATGTATGAAAATGCAAAATATGTGCCCTTTTTTTCCTAAGTTTCCATGACCAGTATGTTTGAAAAACATTTAAATTTATTTATCTAGCAGACACTTTTCTCCAAAGCAACTTTCAATGAACTCTGTGTAGTGCTATCAGGCCACACACCTTATTCACCATGGTAACTTACACTGCTATATACACTACTTACACTGGGTCACTCATCCATACATCACTGGAACATGAACACACACACACAAGGGTGGAACCTGAACACCATGTCTTTGGAGTGTGGGAGGAAACCAGAGCACCCAGAGGAAATCCACACAGGCACAGGGAGAACATGCAAACTCCACACAGACTGAGCAGAGATCAAACCCATGTCCTCTCACACCACCCAGGCACTGTGAGACAACAGTATTACTTGCTGTACCACCATGCCATCCTTAACCATTACGTGATTGATTTAACTGTGGAACAATAGCTGGCCTCAACCCAGCACATATGACATCAAGACACACCAACCAAGAACCAACGTTCTAAAAATTCCTATGGTGCTCAGTGCCTGACTTGGTGCTATTCAAAAAATGGACCGAAATGATCTTCTGAAAGTCTGCCAGTTATTTTAACACTACTGGTCGTCGACGGTGATTAATGTCTGGCTGTTGTTTAACATTCCACACTTGTGATGGAATACATTTCCTTTACATGTCTGCTAGCAATTAAAAAAAAAAAAAAAAACTTCAAAGATTTGCATGAACAAGTAAGAACTTCATGTAAAATTTCATAGAAACATTGATTTTAATCCCTAAATTCCACTCAGTCGGCGGCTCTGAGCAATACGGTGAAAAAAGCAGCAAAGAAGGCAATACAAACGCTCTTTTTGCAAATTTGTGATAACACGCAATGGTGAAAGTAACTTGTTAGACTTCGGTTCAGAACAAAGCTCATGGCTCTGCTTTCCCACCAGTAAGGAGCAAATCTGAGCAACAGCGTTCTCACAAGGCTGGTTTTCCTTACAGTCCAGAGTTTCCTGTTACTCCATCAATCTTGAGCACATTCCTCCCACCCCCTCCAGCAAGGCATACCTCCCCCCTCTTATGTCCGTCATGGGGCCCCTGTCTGGAGCTCCAGTGCGCAAGACCAGAGAAGATCTGCTGGTGGGCAACGCTCAGCCGAAGGGAATTCTCCACATTGCTTAAAATGAGCAGAGAGATAACAGCTTTCTTAAGATAGAGATTCTACGTTGTTATCCATTAATAGTGTGTGAGTGACACAGAGAGAGAGTGCGTTCCACCGATGTACGGACGAGTGACCCATTGTAAGTAGTGTATCTAGCAGTGTAAGTCTTTGGGTGCTCTGGTTTCTTCCCACACTCCAAAAAACATGCTGTTCAGGTTCACCCATAGTGTGTGAGTGACAGAGAGAGTGTGTTCCACTGATGTACGGACGAGTGACCCATTGTAAGTAGGGTATCTAACAGTGTAAGTCTTCGGGTGCTCTGGTTTCCTCCCACACTCCAAAGATATGCTGTTCAGGTTCACACTGAGAGAGTGTGTTCCACTGATCTATGGACGAGTGACCCATTGTAAGTAGTGTATCTAGCAGTGTAAGTCACCGCGGTGAATAAGGTGTGTGGGCTGATAACACTACATAGAGTTCAACGTAAGTTGCTTTGGAGAAAAGCGTTGGCAAAATAAGTAAGTGTAAAGATTGTAATGCTTCCAAAAATGCTACAGAAATAACCATATTATTGAAAGAAAACAATGGGTGTAGTCCTTTTTCGTGGAGAAAGATTTACTTTTGCAGTCTTCTGCTTAATGACATTACTCCTGGGTCTAAGAGATAAATAAAAATCTGGCAGATAAAAGCTGATCAGGTTCATCGCTAGAGTTTCTTTATTACACAAGATATCAGTCCATAGTATGGAGATCATGGAAATCATTTAAAAGGGGGTACGGTGGCACAGCAGGTTTGGTGAGGTCCTGCTCCCCAGTGGATCTGGGGTTCAAGTCCTGCTTAGGGTGCCTTGCAATGGAGTGGTGTCCCGTCCTGGGTGTGTCCCCTCCCCCTCCGGCCTTGCACCCTGTGCTGCCAGGTTAGGCTCTGGCTCACCATGACTCCCCTTGGAACAAGCAGTTTCACTCAATGTGTGTGTGTTTGTTTCAAAGCTCAAAAATTTAATCACAGCACTTAAAAAAATTGCAACTATATGATATATCACGCCTAACTTCAGTATTAAAAAGGGAAAAAAGGTTTCATGGCTGTCATAGTACTGAAGAACATAATCATTAGTAAAAAGTGAAAAAAAAAACTTTTTCCACTCCCTAGTTATATTTTTGAATATGCAGTTTCAGAGGTGTGAATGTAAATATCTGAAATTTTTGTTTTTATTTCTTTCTTTCTTTCTTTCTTTCTTTCTTTCTTGAAAAAGTGAGTGTGCAATGAAGGCCGGCGCTGCGGTGCAGGAGGTTATTGTTGAACCGCAGCCAGGCTGAACTGACACTCAGCGTTGCCCCGTGATTCATTCTTTCCGCAGCAAACTGTTTGGTCTCGGAGTGACTCGAGAGTTCAGTCGTCCTCTGGGAATGCCGCATGTCTACTGCCTCCCAGTCAACTTCTGCCTCCATCACACATCATCAAGCCTGTGGATGTAGGGGAGGGGACCGTGCGATGTTCCCCAAGGCAACGACGCAGAGTGGAAGCCGAAAACCGGACGAGCCCTTTTCGATTCGAAACTTCAGGTGCCGAGTGAACGTCGTCATAAGACCTTTCGATAAACGGGCATTTATTTCTTAAAAAATCCAGGCAAATAAACGTATGTAACGGGAAAGGACTGCAAAATCTGTTTTTTGTTTTTCTTGTCTCTCCAGATAAGACCGATAGAGTGATGGGGGTGCGCCAAGAGCACGGCGTGTTTGTTTGGGAGACACAGAAGCAGCTGGTGCACCGAGTGCTAGTTCTTGCTTGCATTGCCTATAGGGTATTAGAGTATATAAAGCTTTAAAATGTCCCGGTGAGAGAGGCCTGTGCTAGGAGTGCCTTAAACATCATGTTCACGTAGAGGGGATGGTCTCTGAAATCTGGCTGCATGCTCTGCATTCTGAAGGGCTGTGGGAGACACGTGTGGCCTCGTGCAGGAGAGTGATGATGCTTGAGAAGGGTTAATGGTTAGGTGAAGGAAGGCGGCAGGGTTCAGCGACTATTTTACAAATGGTCCCATTTTCGTTTTCTTTATTTTTGGTTACGTGATACGGCGAAGAATGTTTTTCCTCTTCGCTGGTTCCTCAATAGTCGAGGGAGGTTTATTTGTCGAATCCCATTCTTTTCTACCGTGAAAGTCACACCCACTCTCTGTAACCACTTGTCCCAAGTGGGGTCGCAGCAAACTGGAGCGGAACTCAGCAGCACAGGGCGAAAGCGACACGCCCCGGATGTACACCAGTCCGCTGCAAGGCACCCCACGAACCCGCCACACAGAAGGCCCCGGCCAAACCCTAACCCCACCGCCACATCCCCCTCCCAAGTCGTACATATCATAAACCATCATGTTTCTACCTAAATAATGATGTGGCATAAGCATCCTGTACTTATGAAGATTTTCAGAAGGTGAATACTTCAGAGGGGGTGCGGTGGTGCAGTGGGTTGGACTGGGTCCTGCTCTCCAGTGGGTCTGGGGTTCGAGTCCCACTTGGGGTGCCTTGCGATGGACTGGCGTCCCGTCCTGGGTGTGTCCCCTCCCCCTCCGGCCTTACGCCCTGTGTTGCCGCGTAGGCTCTGGTTCCCGGCGACCCTGTATGGGACAAGCGGTTCAGAAAATGTGTGTGTGTGTGTGTGTGTGTGTGAATACTTCAGAGACACTTGAGAATTGCACTGATTTCCTCCTTATGAAAAATGAACAAAATTAGAAATCACGACTTCGGCGTCATTGGTTCGTTTTTCCTAGAAGGTGTGTTTTGCATGTTTCCATTGCCGTGTTACGTATACTGTTGTTGACGTGGCAAACGTAGGTTTTTAACTCTGACGGATATCCTACAAAAAACTTGTGATAAGTACATGTTCGCTCTGAAGTTACAGATAACCAGAAAAACTTGACCTGTGCTCGTATTTCTGAGTAACCTTCAGGGACAATCCTGATAATAACGATAAACTTGCATAAACTGTTATCTGTTAGTTTATTGTTTCGATTCATTTTATTCTTTCATTACATCTGCTTAATTTTTTTTTGTACCCTCACATATCGCATTTTTTTTCTATAATTTTAGAATTACCACTGACTGTTACCCTGACTCACAGCACTAAATGTTTACTTGTAAATAAAAAGTCAGAACCGCTTTGTGCATTACAGAATAACGGGCAATGCGGATGACAAGAAAAAATCAAGTGTTGCACTGATGTTATTTTTTTTTTTGTGATAACAATAAAAATAAACTGTCTTCACCCAATTATAAGGCAACAGTTTTCTCCTATATCTGGATCTTTTATACGAGATCCAACTTAAACTGTTGGATCTCCTATAAAATTAGAGTAAAATTTACAGTTTAATTTGAAGCACAACAGGGATGTGGCGGTGCAGTGGGGTGGACCACGTCCTGCTTTCTGCTGGGTCTGGGGTTCGAGTCCCGCTTGGAGTGCCTTACGATGGAGTGGCGTCCCCTCCACCTCCAGCCTTTTGCCGGGTTAGGCTCCGGCTCCCTGTGACCCCATGTAGGACAAGCGGGTGGGTGTATGTGTGTGAGATTTAAAGCATATTGTGCTGTTTTGTTGCCCTTCATTGCATGCCAAGTCTCGCTGTCTCACAACCCGTTTACAGATATTAAGATAATTTCCCTATAACATAACATTGTTTCAGAGTCAGCCTGAACTAAGTGTAATTACTCCGGTCCATGGATTCAGTTTAGCTGTGTTACAGTCTTTTTGTTGGTTTTCTTTTCTTTTCTTTTTTTTTTTTTTACAAGATCTGCAGAGAGAATCATGGTTCACTAAATGAATCCAGCGCTGTGGGCTCTAAGCAGCTCCAGATGTTTCGAGTTTGAATTCATGTACGGAGGAGGGGGGGGAAGGAGAGACCCCGGCTACATCTCCACACCCATCTTACGATTCGCCCACCTGTTCTGCGAGTTACGTGTGTCGTCTGCAGCATCACGTAACTGAACCAAACACACAGACGCAGGCAGGGATGTACCTACATAGAGCAATACCTGAGAGCCAAGCCCGCGTGTGCACGCAAGGGGTTAACGGCAAAGCGGCGAAGCAAAATAATTGCTTTCACTCAAAAGATCAAATTACATGACTACGATATGGAAAAAGTAAGACTTACTTTTCCAAAAACCACCAGGAAGAAAGCAGAGCCATTGGTCAGCCAGGGGAAGCTGATTACGGGGTTCCTTTTTTTTGCATTTTACATCTTTTTTTGTTTTTTGCTGAATTTTTATATTTCACAGCACGTTTCGATGTCCTCCCCGAGCAATCGAACGCGTATGTCGAGACCGTGAATTGTTTTGCGCTTTTATGGCTTTTTTTTTTTTACATTCAGACATCATTTACCATACATTGAAGAATTTTGTTCTGGAAGTTTCATGTTTTCTTTTCGGGGTGTGAAGAATGGAAAAGGAATTCGACTAAATCTCAGCACAGCCACTGCTAGGGAAAAATTATTGAAGCTCATTCTTTTCAATTCTGTATAAACTTTCTTCCTGGGAAATATCCAAACCTTAATATTTATCTGGTTCTGTAAATAGTGTGTCAGAAAGAGTTATACTAAGATCCAGTGCTTTGGGACCGAAGTGGGACCCTGGTGTCTATGTTATCTGAGGACGGGTATGTTTACTCAGGGAGTCCAATTCTGGTGAAAGTAGGAAGGAGGAGCCAACAAAAGAGCACCCTCCCCATCTCTGGATGGATGGGGGTCCTGTCCTGACACACACACACACACACAAAATGCACGAGAATAGGAAGAAACAGTAATAACTGTAGATTTACTCAACAAATTCATTTGTTTCTTTTTGATTATTATATTGACAAGAAATTTAAATATCATCTTTTACAGCCATTTCCCACTTGTCCACACAGAACGCCCCCAACCATGCCAGTTTCCCTCTAACTTCTAATCATAGATCCCCTATTCACATTTTTTTTTTTTTTTTTTTTTGCATTTCTTTTGTAGCTAGGTGAAAAACTCAGGTTACCTTGGTTTTTATCCCTAGGCTTACCCTTCCTTAGATCCATCACTCAGTAACTGGTTGCGAAGAACTCCCCTTACCGAAGCAGTGACCCCCAGGGGCCCTGGGGGTCATAGGGCATGCGTCGAGATGTATTTGTTTTGGTGTAGTTGCTACACTCTTAACTATGGACTCAAAATCATGGACAGCATGACAGAAAGGAAGAAGGGGGAGCTTCTTTTGGGACAGAGGAACTCTAGCTATGCACCAGACAGGTAGAGGCAGGCAATGAAGAGAGTAGGGGATGGGTGTTTGAGTGGGGTTGCGTTCATGGCGCGATAAAAACAGGACAGCTGAAATAATTAAGACAAAATTTTTGTTAAGTTTCGCTGCATCGTGTAGAAGGAAACGCAAAGATGTTACTGAAAATAAAAAGATTCAAAACCATTCATTTGCAGTTATGAAGGTACACCACTTGCTTGAAACAGTAGGGTCTGTGATTTAAGAGCACGGTTCCCACAAATCTTCTCTGTCCCGCGATGGCTTGCTGCAGAGATGAGTGGTGGATGGAGGGCTTTGCGCGTGAGGAAAGAATGGCAGATGGAATGCTGCCTGTTCAATGTCGTTGCACTAGAGGCAGAGGGAGGAATCTCAGTCCATTATACTGTTCAGGTTTCAGTTTCTGTGTCCAACATGAGCTGTTTTACTTTGACAATACAACAAAGATATTTCAAATGGGGTAACCATGTTGATTGAATTAAAAAGGGCATTAACTTACTGTCACGTCCACGCCCACAACACAAGCAACAACACCTGACTCCGCAATAGCTCAGGAGTAATCGCTCACCCTATAAAGACCCTCTTCAGCTCCCGTACCGTTGCGGAATCTCGTTTGGGACAACCGCCCTTCCTCGTGTTACTACACTCTTGCTCTGTCCACGATCTCCGGTTTTTTGACTCCTTGCTTCGTTCTCCGACCGCGTCCATGGATCCTCGTTCCTGTCCCGTTCTCCGGTCGACCAACCCTTCGCCTGTCCCTGGTTTTGAGACCTTGCCTCTTCCCTCAACGTCTAACAAACAACGCTGCACTTGGGTTCAGCCGTCTAGGCTCCCTGTGTTCCGCGTGACACTTACTAGCTTCTATTGATGCTAGAAATGGGGGGATGTGGTGGCGCAGCAGGTTTTGCTGGCCCCCATGGGTTAGCAGGTCCAGGGTTCAAGTCCTGCTTGGGGTGCCTTGCAATGGACTGGCGTCCCGTCCTGGGTGTTTCCCGTGCACCCTGCATTTCCAGGATAGCGGTTCTTGATATTGGTTGACTGTAAAAATGTAGTAATAAATAGCCGTTTTAAATTTACTACTGATCCAGGAGGGGTGGGTTACCACTGGCATTTTTTATCTTCTTCCCTTGACTTTTAACTGGGAGTTTTTGTTTTAATTTTTTCTGTCTCCAATTGACTTTAATGTAATCTAATATATAGGTAACATTTAATTTATCATGTCTCCGGATCCTTTGTTCGGCACTGTCTCGCTGTGTTTATTTATAAAAGTAAATTGAATTCAATTTAATTCTATTCTGTTGGATTGAAAATGTTTATGTACTCAGCACTCTCAAAATTTCAGTGCGTACAGCAGTTGTAAACAGCATATAAGCAAACTAGACTATATAAACTTTAGGAATAAGATACACCCCATCAAACCACTTACAAGTATCAACTGCTTTTTTTATTTTCCCATTCATGTAACAGAGCAAGACAACCCACATGCAGACATTAAGGGCCGTTAAGTGTAACCACATGTCTTTGGACTATAGGAGGAACCCTGAGAACCTGGGGGAAACCTACACAAATATGCATACTCTGTGCCATGATGCCAACTAAATTAGTGTCGTTGCAAATGCCTAGACACAAACATAACCTTTACCTCTGTCTCGTTTCAAAACTTTTCTGATTGAAGCCGTGAGATTCCAAAAAAAAAAAAAAAAATCACGGATGCAAATTGGTATGGGAGCGAAACAGTCTTCAGTTATAAATCTCCGACCACTGTGATTAACACAGGGTGCCCTCATCTCTGAGTCAATCCTCAGACAAGTCATAGATTCCTTCTCGATCCATGGGCAATGCTCAACACCAACCTTAAACCATGATCTTCTCCGTTTAGTGTGAACACTTCTCATTCTTGACATTTAAGCTATCGTTTTAAGCAGAACACACACACACGCCTTCTGAAATCACTCATTCCAAGTGGGGTCACCGTGAACTGGAGCCTAACCCGGCAACACAGGGCGCAAGGCTGGAGGGGGAGGGGACACACCCAGGACGGGACGCCAGTCCATCACAAGGCACCCCAAGCAGGACTCAAACCCCAGACCCACCAGAGAGCAGGACCCGGCCAAAGCCGCCACACCCCAGCACCCCCCTGAAGCAGAACGGAAGGACACAATTATATCTTCTCATTTGTATAAATAAGAATTAAAAAGAAGTAATGGAAAGTTATGTGACAAAAAAGCACACCTGTGTATCCTGAATTTGTTTTCAATCTTAAATGACTCTTGTTACTGAATGTAGGTGATCATAGGAAAGCCAGGTGTCTAATAATGCAAGGATATATACTGACAGTAAGATTACTTTATTGTTTTTTCTTGGTTTTCTAAAGCCTGAAATGATAATATTAAAAAACAATATTCAGTTCTGCATTCAAAATTGTATTTATCTACTGTAATTACGTACTGTGCCTTCTTCATTAACTGTCCTTTACTAAAATCAACTCTCATCATTCTGGCTCATATTAGTGCATATTCAACATCTTTCATTCATTTTCTTTGTTTTTATTATGGGAAAACATATTTAGTTTAAAAGCAATAGTTCTCAGAGATGGATGTTTAATCCATGCCACAGAGGGAAATTATTGCTCTTGATTTTGTCATCCACGTTCCTTTTTTTGCCAACATCTGCTTTATTACTACTTCATTACTTTATTGCAATATCCGCCATAAAAAAGAACATTGCAGGACTCTCGATGTCGGTGAAATTTCTGATAATGTCAGAACTGGGTGGGGTCAGCTGAAAGAAACAGCTGCTTCCTCATTACTCTGTCGTCCATGTGTGTGTGTGTGTGTGTGTGTGTGTGTGTGTGTGTGTGTGTGCGTGTGCACTAACACCTGCAAAACACTTGGGGAACCAGCTCACCCAAAATATATTTATTCTGGAGTCTCTTACCTTCTCTATCTATCTATCTATCTATCTATCTATCTATCTATCTATCTATCTATCTACCTTAGTCTCATGTCTTCTTCTCCTTTACCACTTAAGATGCGATGGTGCATCCCATTGCCTCCTTGTCACTCTCAGACAAAAAATGCCATGATCATCAGATTTGTTCTCCACCAAAAGGCTCTCTTAAGGTTTTTCCATAAAACAGAGTTCACGAGTATTCGAATTACCATTATAAAAGTACCGAAATATGCAGAAATTTGCACCGATGAGTCAGACGCGTGCAGCTCGGTCTCAAGACTGAAGGAATATAATGTTCAATCCCGCGTCCTAAAGATCCCTCTCGAACTCGTAAGGGGAAAAGAAAATATTTGATAAATTTCAAAGCCTGGGAAGGAAGAAAACACAAATATCCTCCTATATAGGAAAAACCCTACCAGTCAACCCAGGGGTTGTGTGTTTCAGTGATATTCAAAGGACCCAATATTAAACTCAGATGATCACCATGGAGCTTTGATTTGTATTCTTAAAATTATTCATTAAATCTTTTATTCACAAAAACAGGCTACAGAGGGAGTCCAAATAAAGTTGTATGTTCCATTTCAGAAGTATGTGGCACTGCCACATAAGACGTACAGTGCTATTTGTGGTACTCGACATCTTGTCCAAGACACAACCACAGTTTCTCATAGGCCCAATTTTTCAGCTTTGGTCAGAGTCAACAGGAATTCTCTCTGGTTTTTATTTAGAAAATTGGGAAAACAACAATGCGAGATGCTTGTGATCTGCTTAGCTTCAGACAAAGAGCGATAATAAACAGTCGGCATGTATTCCTTTTTAATTATAATCTTTCAGTTAAAGTAAATGCAAAGTAAAGACTAACGTAAAAAGTAAATACAAGCAAACCATTTATATACATTTTTACACAAGTTTACTATATAGCATACATTTTGAGTGTATGTTATGCTGTGTTTGTATATAAATGTGTATAAAAAGTTTGTACACAGGAATATTATAATACAGCCTAATGAAATTATGCTCTTGTTCTCAACTGAGCCGACCCTCTCCGTCAACTTCAGGATTTACTGTAGTTGTATTATGGAACCCTTTTAAAATGTGCCAGTGGTTTATATAGGTGGATAAACTGGGCAGAATATGAAAGATGCTTAATTTTTATGTGTTACCATCTGAGTCAGCTTTTGGAGAGGACTGCTATATGAAAATAAGCTGAACATAACTGGAAAGTGAGTAGAGCAATATAAAAATGAAAGACAAATATTCTTCCTAACCATCCTCTGTAACGGTTTCGTTTACGTTTATCAGACACTTTTCTCTGAAGTGACTTCCAACAAACTCTATGTAGTGTTACCAGCCAACACACCTTATTCACCGCGGTGACTTACACTGCTACATACACTACTTACACATGGTCACTCATCCATCAGTGGAACACACTCTCTCTCTCACTCACACACTACGGGTGAACCTGAACAGCATGTCTTTGGAGTGTGGGAGGAAACCAGAGCACCCAGAGGAAACCCACGCAGAGTGATCGGAGATCGAACCCATGTCATCTTGTACCACCCAGACACTGTGAAACAGCAGCACTAATTGCTGCGCCACCCTGCCACCCCACTTCAAACCCCCCTACAGTGCAACATTTCCACTGCGCCATGAAACACATGCAAAGCCCTCAGGGAAGGACTGTAAAGGCAGCAGACCCTTAAATGTCCCCTGCTTAAACTTCCTCCTCAGCAGCCCGTCTTGTCTGTGTCTGAAGAGTCCTGCTGCTCCCCGACACATGAAGCCTGGCCCTTGGAGCAACGATGCTGGGCGGCAACAGGCGGTGGCTGGGGGAGGGGGGAGGGACCTAAGGAGGTGGGTGAGAATGAGTGCATGCGCAAACCGAGCCAGCAGCTCCCCACATCCTTCAGCTGCAGCGCACGTGTGCCCCTCCCTTCTTCTTTTTTTTCGACCGAGGTTCGAACTGAGGACATTGACTTTTTTTCTTTCTTTCATTCCAGCCAAGCACCCTCCGTTTTGTTGATGTGGCAGGCCTGTAAAGTGACGTATTCTTGCTTGTGCATTAGCTCAGTCTCCAGGCAATTGTGGGGAGGGGATATGTAAGGAAGAGCTTTTTTTTCCATCCCACCATGTATACACTACTTAGGAGGAACAGGAGATGACACTGGCGTCTTATGAAGAAATTTTAAAAAAAAAAACAACATGCAGCTATTTGTATAACGTATACATACGTACACGGTGGTATGTGACTACTGAAACATTGTTGGTCTGAGTCAAGATCTCTCTTTGAGTTGGTATGATACGCTTTTATATCAAATTATAGTGTACGCCATCTCTACAATCTCCAATCTGCTTTTCGCCTCCTGGATGGTTGTTCAGCTACTTGTTACTGATCATACAGAAAATTTCAGAAAACACTTTATAACCTCATTCTTCAGTCCTCTTCGCTTCACCTCCTTCAGGAATTTCATCTTACACCTACGTTTTCCTTCTAAGAAACACAAATTAAAAAAAAAAAAAAGTCCTAGGCACCTCATTGCAGGAAGCCTTAGGTCCACCACCCAAGTGTACCTCCTGGTTTTTCTTTGATTTCAGCACAGACATAATATGCAAAATCTCTCCCAGCAAACGGTATGGGCAACGAGCAACAGGAGAAGCGTTTAAGCACTGGAAACAGACCATGCACAGAGTATCCTTTGCAAATGTGGACTCACGGAGTAACAAGATTTAAGTAATTATCCACGTAATTAACGTTTAATGCATTTCAGTCTTTCCTGCACTTCTATATTAAAAACATACGCATTCTTTTTTTTGAGCCCTGGATTTCATTTTATTTTTAGGTCCAGAAGGTACACATTGTATGAATCTAAGAATCTTAGAATGTCTGGGCTTAAGCGAGATTTAGTTTGAGAGGAGCGAACACCAAGAAGCAGTACATGAGCCTGAAGGATGCATGACAGACTGAGGGTGGTGAAAACTAAAGAAGGTCAACCAACACTTCTACTCTCCAGCAGGCCAGATCTGCCTACCTTCAAGATCCATGAGGACAAATATGGTCAATAAGGTCTTAATAGGAGCCACGTGGTTCTATGAGGAATTCAGAAGCAGAATCTCGGAGTCTCTTTCATAGGTACATTACTGTGGGTGAATTCAGTCTTTCTTTTCTACTCAGATGTTTCCACCCGTATGCCAAGCGCCTATGTTCAGAGTCCAAGGAAGAGGAAAAAAACAACAGTGAAGAGCTAAGGAAAGAAGGAGGCGATTCTGCTCCTCGGTGTCTGAATGTGTCTTCATGATGTTATGTGGAAGGAGAAAACTGACAGGACCTCCATATGGAAGCACAGCTGAACACCACAGAATAGCTCATCTAAATATGGGCATGACCATGCAGCCAACTGGAAGCAATGGTTTGACAAGCTCCACCTCTTCCATGATCACCATCTTGAATTACAATCCCAGTAATATTTTTTCTTTGTTCCAGCGAAAGATGTGTCATAATGCTGCACAGAGAAATCAGACATTGATTTCTACAAGAAAAGCATACAAAACCATTGCTCTATTTGCAGTAACTCCTGGTACAGTGTGTTTAACCCGATGGCTGAATAGCATTCTGTGAAAAATCCAATTGACTGGCTAGCTTCTGACCCAAAGTGGTTTACAGTATTTGATTCATTTATACAGCTTTGCATTTCAATATGGCTGTTCTGGATAATTACAGGGTTCTACCACAGTAGCAGAGAACTGGGCTTGAATAGGTTCCACTCATGCGTTTTTCAAGGTACAGGAGAGTAGGAGTGGTTCGCCATTTCTTCCTTCCACATGTCTTTGTAGAGTGATCTTACATTTACAAATCCACATCCATACTATTTGCTTCCATCATTTAAAAACTACAGGAGGGCAAAAAAAATAAAAATTAACACCATTAGTTTTTTTTCCCCTGATAAAAACAAGAAGCACACTGAATCAAAAGTGTAAGCTCTCAGGGTGGAAGAAGATGGAACAACTGGTAGTGTTGGGATTAGAGCTATTGCCTTTGGATCCAAAGGTCATGAGTTTGGTTCCCACCTCTGGCTGTAGTACCCTTGAGCGAAGTACTCACCCTCAATTGCCCAGTGGTACAAATGGGTAAATAATTGCAAGCTTGTAATAATTGTACCCTTAATACTATAAGTTGCTTTGGAGAAAAGCATCAGCTAAATGAATAAAAGTACACAAGTGACACTTTTTCTAGATTCTGAAACTCATGGAAGACTCAGATATGATGAAAAAACAAGGATTGCATGTGTATTCACATATGTTACAATTAAGGGGCTCTTTCCAAAAAAAAGGCAGTGGAACTCAGATGACAAATGGCTGGGCCTGTGGTTGAGAACTTTTTCACTGGTAACTGATAGGCTCCAGTTGGCTGGAATGAGTATGTGGCAAGACTGCATGGTATACCTGGTCATGCTATGAAACCAGCTCAAAAAAGAATGAGATGAACTTTGCTGATCCAAGAGTGAAACTTCGAAAAACTTTAGATTATTGGTTTGTCCTGCAAAAAGGTTCCACCCAATGTTGCAAGAACAAAGTTTTTAAATCCAACACCATCCCTTCTTTCTTACACTTTATGTTGATTTTTTTTCTAAATAGATGGTTTCCCACTCTCCCCAACTGTGTTCTCTTCCCCCACATCATTGGATCCCACCTCAGAGGGAG
Organism: Scleropages formosus; assembly: GCF_900964775.1. Classification (NCBI taxonomy): domain Eukaryota; kingdom Metazoa; phylum Chordata; class Actinopteri; order Osteoglossiformes; family Osteoglossidae; genus Scleropages; species Scleropages formosus. The sequence goes on along the minus strand of NC_041830.1, from coordinate 5,554,918 downwards.
CTCTTGGCCGGCTCAGGCCCTGTAGCCATGCCTGCATCACCACTCTGCATCTGACGGGATGTGCTGAGCTTTTCAAAGCTGGAAAACATCCACTCTGCCTGAATGCAGCAAAGTCTGAGACATTTCTCAGTTTCCTCAGTTTGGAGTGACCTGCCTCCAAAACCAATCTTTCCCAGCTTGAAAAAACAAGGCAAAACATGTTACATCGCAGATAGGCAAAAAACAAAGTGATTTAATTAATTTGTACGGCCACACTTGTCTAGATAGATAGATAAATAGATGGATAGAACTTTATTGTCATTGCATAGTACAGGTACACAGCAATGAAATGCTGTTTAGCATCTACCAGAAGTGCAGAATTGCAAGTGCAGTTAAATAAGATCAAGAAATGGATCATTAAATCAGTCATTTTCATTTGTGCAGGCTGTAATGTAGTTGATGTGACCTGGAGCACCATAAACCAGTCACATAGTATAACACACATGCTGAAGCCACTTGTCCCAAGTAGGGTTGCAGCAAGCCAGAGCCTAACCCACCAATACAGGGGATAGGGCTGGAGGGGGAGGGGACACACCCCAGGACAGGGGGCCAGTCCATCATAAGGTACCCCAAGCTGGACTCGAACCCCAGACCCACCAAAGAGCAGGACCTGGCCAAACCCGCTGCGCCACCATACCCCCAACATGAAATACTAAGAGACTGACTTAAAAATGGCTTCATCCACCCAGAGCAAATGCACCCTGTCTTTAGTTGTAAACTTTACTCACCTACAAGCCTTTGTGCCGACATTCGCACGCAGAATTCTGCATGTTCATGTATAGCGATGAAAAAATGAGCGTTTTCTTTCTACCAAACACTGGCAGTATTACTGAACTACAAACCAAACATCTGGTTTCCACCACTCCATTGTCTTTTGTGGAATAATACAGCGTACGCCTTGTTTAATTTCTAGAACTATTACCATGAAATATGTTTTCTGCTTCCTCAGCTCATTGTGTCCCTGACAACAAACCAAAGGAAAACCCTATTTAATTACAGTTTACGAAAAAATTACACAATGAAAATGATGTAGAGGATGGAAATGTATGAAGGATCACATCTATTCTTGGCAGAAGACAGGACTGGATATTTTGAATGGCTTCGATCATATTTCAACTGGTCTACAACAGGAAACAAAATAAAATCTCAAAAATATTTTTTAAATGACAATATTGCATTCGCATCCAGAAACGATTCAATCCATTTCCTGTGACGCCATGAAAAACTTTTTGTGTGCACGCTGCCGATGGTGCACGGCGGCACAGCGAGTAGCGTTGCTGTCTTACAGCACCTCTATGGTGTGAGAGGACATGTGTTTGATCCCCACTCAGTCTGTGTAGAGTTTGCATGTTCTCTCCTGTTTGTGTGGGTTTGGGTTTCTTCTGGGTGCTCTGGTTTCCTCCCACACTCCAAAGATATGCTGTTCAGGTTCACCCATAGTGTGTGAGTGACAGAGAGAGTGTGTTCCACTGATGTATGGATGAGTGACCCAGTGTAAGTAGTGTATCTAGCAGTGTAAGTCACCGCGGTGAATAAGGTGTGTGGACTGATAACACTACATAGAGTTTATTGGAAGTCGCTTTGGAGAAAGTGTCTGTTAAATAAGTTAATGTACTTCATGCAAGTCATCATTAGTATTTCCTGACCAGTCCCTTCCCTTATTTTCTCACATCTACGAAATGTTCATTGTTCAACTGTTTTTTAGCAACGTACAGCGTACAGTATTATTAGTAATTGTCAAAGAATTTTTCCCTTCCTTATCTTTCAACTTAGATTGTGCATGTCTTGAATTGCATAAACATAAGCGTGCCCCAGTTCAGTGTTCTCCTGGTTATCCGCTGCTGTTTGAATCGGCTATAAATGCCTGTTTAGTTGCTTATGTTTTCGAAGAAATGATTGAACAAATTTATATTGGCATCCTAATTCGGTCCAGTTTCCTAATAAACGACCATAAGGGGTGAAGCAGACTGTGTCAGCAGGCTGGACTAATTCACAGGTTTCTTTTTGCTTTGCTATGTTTTTAACAAGGAGCGCTGTAAAAAACTGCTCCGTCTCTCAGGCCTCCCAGTGTACTTTATATTAAACATTACCATAGTTCAAAGAACAGTTTATAGTAGCCTGTACCTAAGGTGCTGAGTTCTCAGCCCATTTTTGATCACTGTGAGCAGAAAGCCCATTGCGAGAGAAGCAGGAATGTACCGAAGTTGCTCCCCCAGTTCTAGGGGGTAATCAGACACTGACCAGACGATCAGATGCTGGGACTGAAACAAAAAAGAAAGTAAATAATGTTGACGGGTTTAGAGGTAAGCTGAAGGGGTGTAGGGTGCCTGCTTCATGATGCACATACCTTACTTTACACACACACGTTGTCTGAAGCCGCTTGTCCCAAGTGGTGTCGCGGCAAGCCGGAGCTTAACCTGGCAACACAGGGGGTTAGGTTGAAGGGGGAGGGGACGCACCGAGGACGGGATGCCAGTCCATCACAAGGCACCGCAAGCAGACTTCAAACCCCACACCCACCAGAGAGCAGGCGCAGACCAAACCCACTGCGCCACCTCACCCCCTACCTTACTTTTGCTTATAGGAAATATAGTAGAGAAGTAAGTAACAAATTAAAAGTAAACACGAGCTGAGCACATGTAAGAAAGCCGATGAGAAATGTTACCATACATGTAGGATGCGTTTCTGGAACTATATAATATGTGTGTGTTGGATGCAGGGGTGCAGTGGTGCAGTGGGTTGGGCCACAGTCCTGCTTTCCGGTAGGTCTGGGGTTCGAGTCCCGCTTGGGGTGCCTTGCGATGGACTGGTGTCTTGTCCTGGGTATGTCCCCTCCCCCTCGGGCCTTACGCCCTGTGTCACCGGGTAGGCTCCGGTTCCCTGTGACCCTGTATGGGGCAAGCGGTTCTGAGAATGTGTGTGTGTTGGATGCTTGGAGTGACTCCCTAGACTCTGATACAGGGGACAGTGGACTTGCCAGAGGTGAAATAAAGTAAGATATTCTCCTATCTTGGGTCCTTTATTTCAGTTATGTCAAATTTCTCCCGCATTACACAACGTAACACTGATGAGATGATCAAGCTTCTTATTGGTTCCACCCCAAGCTCCTGAAGATGTGCATGATTCTTGGGTTCAATACCCAGCTTTTCTTTGTTGTCAATTGTTTTCTTGACACGTAAATATCACGATTATTTGTTGAGCAGATTAGTTATGTAATAAGACCAGCATTCGCATACTTTTTAGACTTCTGGGTTTACTTGCTAGAATGAATTCCATTCTCACTTACCTTGACTTTGCAGCTGAAGTACTGAAGCTTTTTAAGTTTATCTATTTTATTTTATACCCAACAGCCCATTATATCAAGATCAAATGATTTTTGCCTTTACCCGAGTTCTGTGGAACAGATTTAACCAAACAAAAATGCTTATCTTTCACAGACAATTTTAGCTTTATCTTCTTACCCTACTGTGTAAAACAAAAATGTAATTGTGCATCAGTATCCTTAAAATCATTACTTGGTAAACAGAACAGTTTCAGCATATTATCTTAAGCCTTGGTAGTTTCTCATGTCATGTCATTAAGAGTTCCAGATTTTTTCAGGTGGAAATCCTATACAGGTGGTCCCCGATTTACGATGGGGTCACATTCCCCGAAACCCATCGTAAGTCGAAAATGCATTTAATACACCTAAGACATATCTCCGCGTGACAGACTGGGAGATCCGGATCGCTGTTGCTGCCCAGTATCGAGTATCACTTGCCCGGGGAAAAAAATCAAAATTCAAAGAACGGTTTCTACTGAATGTCTATTGCCAGCTCACCATCCTAAAGTCGACAAAATCGCCAGTCGAACCATCGTAAATCGGAAACCACCTGTAAAGTCTATTGAGTTACATGCTACTGTTAAAGGTTTTAAAATAATTAAGAGCTTGCCATAATTTGCAGAGAGAATATTGCTTCTTGATAATATTTAACACTAGTAATGGTGTTGACTCCACATCCTAAAAAGTGCATAATACCAGCCTCAGTGAACCCCCGAGGGGCCCTCCGTCTCCTTTCCATTTACAAAGACCACAAACTGAGCCTTGGCTCCCCATCAAACCATCCCAGGGCCCACAGCTATCATAAATTCACGAGGGTGTTCCATGCATATAATCACACCTTGATCTTCGCATGTAGAAAATTTCATGGGGAGCCATAGACCGATCCTAATGGAAAGCGTGCTACTCTGAAGGTCCTTGCATACGAACCTGCAGCCATTCTCATTAACGGTGGTGTAAAAACTATCTGTTCTCATTAACAAGCATTGCGGTCTTTGATCTAGCTATATGGTCCCAAAGCAGCTAGGAGACCAGTATACCCTGGTAAGAGCTAACAGATGTCGATGCATGCATTTCTTTCTTTTTTTTGCATTTGTTACACTGATTTTTTTTTTTAAAAAACCATGATATTGACTAAGTATCAGAACTATGTTTTAATATATTTTTCCGTTTTCAGATTTCTTTCTCTGTCAGCTCAGGTATGACTGTGAAGTTATAGAGTTTTGCAGGATTAAAAAAATTGTTGAAACACTCAACGTCGCGGAAGATGGGTGGCGTTGGTGTCTCACTGTGCCTGGGCTGCACACCTGGATGTATGTTCAGTAACCACTCAGTCTGTGTTTGGATGTTTTCCTTATGATTCCATGGGTTTCCACCAGGTATTGAGAATTACGGTCTCGGTCCCAAGAGGGGTTTCTGGCGCACTAGGAAGTCTTAATTGCCTTTTATGTATATAGTATGTATATCACATTGCTCTGATGTATAAATAGTTGAATTATTATAGGGAGTTTAATGTAGTGCATCCAGCAGTGTGTTTTCTTGTGTACCAACTAAACATTCAGCTCGCAGATCTACTCATTTTTATTTAGCTCTGCAAAAAATGTTATTTTGCATTTGTTTCCTGTAATGCAATGTAAACATTCTGTTTATAATTGTCTGGATTTCCCAGATGGTCCTTTAGCTGTGGAAATACCTGCAACCGGTGCGCTTAGAGCAATGTTGTGTTACTTTGAAATCTTTCGCATATGTTAACTAAGTTCCAGCCCTCTTTCTCGTCTGGGCAAGTTCCCCCGTGAGCTGAGAAGAAATTATTTAATTAAAATATTTCATGACCGTGATAAGTGTCTGAATTTAAGAACTACGCCACAAAGACAGTTATTGTAATATTATTCTGTTGCTGCTCAAGAACACCATTCTTACTGAGTTAGAGTGTATTTTAACAACTTTTCAGGAAAACAGAACTTCATAACACAAGTTAATGCTTGTCTCATTTTTACTGGTTTTTAGGATGTCTCTTCATGTGTGTAACTGGGTCTGACTCTCACAAATCAAGGGATGAAAAGAGACAATTAGATGTTAGGGAGTAGAAAACATCACAAACATCATCTGAAACCACTTGTCCCATATGGGGTCGCGGGGAGCCAGAGCCTAACCTGGCAATGCAGGGCATAAGACTGGAGGGGGAGGGAACAGACCCAGGACAGGTTGCAAGGCCGTCGCAAGGCGAACTCAAACCCTAGACCCACCGCAGAGCAGAACTCAGTCCAACCCACTGCACCACCACACCCCCCTCATCACAAACTCGTTGGTTTAATTACAAATACAGAAAACATACATATATACACATACACAATCAATAGACCCAGCAATAGCATTCAAACCCCTTAAATATTAGCACTGTTTTCTGAACTTAAAAACTTACTTATGGGAAGCATATGAGTATGTACTTTTACTGTAAACTTAGGAGTTCTAACAGTGTATTTTGAAATCCAAAGTAAATAATTTATCAAAAGGCAAAAAAATAAACTGGAAAAAACACTGCTTGCATAAGCAACCCCCACACATTATTTAGCAGCCCCTTTTTGAAATAGACTGTTAATGTGAAATAGATATCAGTAAAAATACTGATTGGGAGAACATTTCTATATATATTTAGAAATCCAAAAAACAGTGCTGACTTTTAAGTGGCTTCAGTACTTTTACAGGGCACTGTTTATACAAATGTGTGTGTAATGTAATGTGTCAGAATTCTAGATTACTTGTAGAGGACTGTTGGCAGAGGCAAGAAGACCAAAAAGGAAGGTGCTGAAAGACATACAGACTGCCTGAAGCTGCTTGACCCAAGTAGGGTCATGGTGAACCAGAACCTAACCCGGTAACACAGGGCATAAGGCTGGAGGGGGAGGGGACACCAGTTCATCACAAGGCACCCCAAGCAGGACTCAAACCCCAGACCTACCAGAGAGGAGGCACATGGCAAACCCCCTGCACCACCACGCCACTGTGCCCCCTGCACACCCTGCACCCCCTGCAGTGCTGAAGTAGTCCATGGACAATACTACCACAACATGGACCAAGGACTGGGGTTAGATAGATAGATAGATAGATAGATAGATAGATAGATAGATAGATAGATAGATAGATAGATCCCACAAGGGAAATTATTATGTTACAGCAGCAGAACACAAGTCTGAAAAATACTTGCAATATAAAATACATATATACATACATTTTCAGAACCGCTTGTCCCATATGGGGTTGCGGGGAACTGGAGCCTACCCGGCAACACAGGGCGTAAGGCCGGAGGGTGAAGGGACACACCCAGGACGGGACACCAGTCCGTCGCAAGGCACCCCAAGCGGAACTCGAACCCCAGACCCACCAGAAAGCAGGACCGTGGTCCAACCCACCACACCCCCTATATATATAAATATATATATATATATATATATAAACATATAAAACAAATGGAAAAATACAAGATAAAAATAAAAATATAACTATGTATAATTATACATACAGTTGGAAGAATAAAAAGTATATTAAATAAATAAATTAAAACAATGTATTGAGTTTTCCTGTTTGATTGTGGTTGAGGGAATTCTGTATCATCAAAGCCATACCCAAAAAGTTGTAAATATCTCCAAATCCAGGGCAGAGAAGTCATAGAATGCTGCAGTCCCATGTATATGTACAACTTTCTTAATATTTCAGAACTCAGGAGTTTTTTACTAAGTATCCTTTGTGAGTTGACACCAAATGTGGAAATGTGAGAGCTATGTAAAATACTTAAGACAGAACTTCACAAAAAAGCGCGTGCTCTTGTTCAACGGTTTTAAATATCTTACGTTTAAACTTGCCAGTTTTTCAGTGTACAAACAATCTTTCTTCTTGCTAGATCAGACTCACATACTGTCCTCTGAAGATCCAAATTTTGATCCAGGGTGAAAATTACTTGAGCCTGTTATGACAATCACTTTCTATAGCTATACAAGGAGAAAGGTTAGGTAATAACAAGAATAACCTTGCTGATTTGTTCTCCGTATCTTGTATCCATCATTGTGAATAATATCATTAAGTGTCACTGTTACATTTAGATTCCATTGCCAATTTCCACGCGCAGTAGGCCTACATGTGGTTTAGTGGGGAAGCAAAATAAACAGACAGAACATATATTGGCATTGGCAAATTCAACCTGCATTTCACCTTGGCTGCTGCATCAAGTCTTCAATCATACCAGATTCCCACAACCCAAGGGCCTTCTGTTTTTGTCGTTTATCTCTGAAACATCTTGGAAAACGAAGTAAAAGAACTGAGCTTCATGCTAGATGGTGACTCAGGAAGGTATGCGACCTGGAAGAGAAACCTTTGGAAAAAGAAGGAATCTTAGCTTTGTGAGAATCCCTGGAAGAGGGGATGCCCTCTCCTCTCGATTACAAACCCAATGCCGTATCAATGGAGATGACGACAGCTAAAGAGTCAGAAAAAAAGGAAAAGCTACAACTTGAAAATGGAGGTATTAGATCGATCTTTCAAACTATTAAAATCATCAAGTTAGCAGGGGTTAGGTTGAAACACCATCTCAATTAGATGCCCAAAGGACATGACAGAGCATGTGTCACAAACACGCATACTGCTTCTAGGGTGCACTAAGAGCAGGATCTTCTTTTCAGAACCAGGGCCTGTGTTTAATGACATGATCTCAAATTACAGTTTGGAAAGCTGAGTTAACTGATATAAATTATTTGATATATTTAGTTCAACTTGAGAGTGGGGTGCAGTGGCACAGTGGGTTTGACCTGGTCCTGCTCTCTGGCAAGTCTGGGGTTTGAGTCCCACTTAGGGTGTCTTGTGATGGACTGGCATCCTGCCCTGGGTGTATCCTCTCCCCCTTCAGCCTTGCACCTTGTGTTGGCAGGCTGGGCTCTGCAACTCTGCTCAGGAAAAGTGGCTTCAGCCAGTGTGTAAATTCATTTAACTTTATTTTCAAAAAGTACTCTACCCACACAGTGACAGAGAGTGCTGAGCAAAGGATCAGAGACATAATACAAATAAAGGGTTGATTAAACGTTGAATTACTACAATAATTACATAATTATCACAGCTGTAAGTGAGCCAACAGGCCAAAGAAGAAAGGAACAAAAATCTCCCAAATGAAAGGTAACGGAGGTCTTCTTATCATTCTGCATGAATCCCAAAAGTATGGAAGTAAGGATGTATTCATGAAGGCTACTCATTTTTCCCCTGCACTCTGCCCTTGGAACGTAGCATCTTCCCCTCGATGCAAATATGGGCTGGGTGCATCCAGTTCTGGCCACTGGGCGTGGCCACTTTCTCCCCACATCACCTGGCTGACCCCCAGGAACAACAATAGAGGCAAGAGGAGGGCCTGCAGCTGGAGCACTCGCATCCGTAAAGCTGCAATCTGTGTGGGGCACATTTTCCCGCAGCCTCTAATTTAGGATTATTTTGAGGGAGTGTGCTGGGTTCACTCCTTGTGCTGAGGCAGACGTGGAGTCGACAATTACATTGTGTTATTTCCAACTAAAGCACTTTTTCAAAAGCTTCTTTTATGTTGGAGTCATGGCTTGCAGTGAGGCTAGCCTCCTTTGTTGTTATACGGAAGGGTTTTGGAAATCTGTTCTGAATAAAAATTCTATTCTTCAGTTTCCTCATATTCATGTATTTGGATTGCGAAGGAAATAAAAAAATGAAATAAAATTTCCTTTGTACTTTATTTTCTTTATTATATGTGCATTCATTTTTTGATCTCCTCATCGTGTGTCTGACTGGAAGGTATGTGAGTCTGTTTGGGCGCAAGTAGCACTGTGTCCAAAACTTGAAGAGAATTCATTTCAGTAATACATCATACTCTTAGGTGAGAAATTCTTGCTACAAATCACATCGAAAGTGAAAGAAACAAAAAAGAAAATAATAGGTTTGTATTTATATAATTAATTTATCATGCCAGCCTAGAAACAGCTCATTCAGGCGTTCTTTGTAAGTCATGTGTTGTGTGATTGGTGGGTTATGGTGAACCACAATAGGATGTGTACTCTTCAACATACAAGCAAATCTGTGCATAACTCCATTGGCATAACTCCATTGAGTGCTGCAATTTCTGTTGAATACCGGCAAGTCATCATGCTAAGGGAGTACAAAGCCCCATCTCGAACTCCAACGACATTGACCACCATAAAAGGGTAGCTAACATGAATATGTCGTTCTGCATTGCTTGATACGAGTTATTAAATGCTGTCTATTCTTCCAGACTAGCATTGAGTTTTGAAGATTGTCAGATTTAATAACCCTCTAAGCACTAAAGAAGTATGGATTGAAAGAAGACAATTCTTAAAATTTCCATGATATACTAACTTTGGAAAGGAAAACTAATCTAGTAACCATATTCTGATACTATGATACAGTGTATAGTAAATTGCATCACTTTTTCTGCATAACAATAGACAAAGAGCACAATGTCTTTCAGTTCCCATATTAAACTGAGTGTAACCAGGGTTAAATTCAATCATTGTAATGATCTCATTCATACAGCATAGAAAATTTTTTGAAAAAATAGTTGAAACTGATCCTGAATCACACACACTCTCTGAAACCACTTGCCCAAAGCAGGGTCATAGCAAACCAGAGCCTTAACCCAGCAACACAGGGAGTAAGGCTGGAGGGGGAGGGGACACACTCCCGGACAGGGCACCAACCCACTACAAGGCACCCCAACTGGGATTCAAACCGCAGACCTGCCAGAGAGCGGGACCTGGTCAAACCTGGTGCACCACCACACCCCGCATCGAGAACCCCAACTGTTTAAATCTGACAATCTCAGGAGAAACCCGCCAAAGTAATGTTATAAAAGTACATCCCCCTTCTCAATTTTGTCTATTTTTACATTTTTTTTTTATTTAATTTACATTGAATTCTCTGCCCAATATAATTTTAAGCTGCTTAAACAATTATCAGCAAAAGTCAAGTTAGCAAAACAGAGATTTGTACTGGCACTCCAAGGAGCAGATCCACTGATGGTTTTCTAGGCCATATCAAGAGTCTTGAATTTTGTCCTGGCAGCTATAGGAAGCCAAGGCAGAGAGACAAGAAGGGGTGATACATGGGAATGCTTTGACAAGTCAAAAACAACTAGTGCAGCAGTGCTTTTGAATCAGCTGGAGACATTTGATCGCAGAGGCTGGAAGGCCAGACAAGAGTGAATTCCAGTAGTCCAGGCAGGTCTGGCCTTGGTCTGGACAAGTAGTTGGGTTGTCAGTTGTTAAACGGGACAGATGCTGCACATGCATGTGTTGGTCTGGGTTGTGGCGTCGATATGTAAAGAGAAAGGCAAACTTGGTTGAATCATTACTCCCAGACTCTTATCCGAGGAGGCAGGCAAAATGAGTAAGCTATCCAGTTTGACAGAGTGCACAACAGCAAGATGGGCCAGCTGGGCCGTGAAGGATTTCTGCTTTGGGGAGGTTGAGTTGTAAGTGGTGATTAGATATCCAGGCAGAGATGTCTCACAGGCAGACAGTGATGCGTGTGGAAATTTCTGTAGCTGTAGGAGGAAGAGCTGGGTATTACTGATGTAGCAGTGGTAGGTGAATCCATGGGAGGCAATGACAGGGCCAAGGGAAGAGGTGTAGATTGAAAACAGAAGGGGTCCCAATACCGAGCCTTGTGGAACGCCAGCTGAGAGAGGATGAGGGGATGATCGGGAGCCCCTCCATACCACTTGGTAGGATCTGTCTGATAGGTAGGACACAAATGCAGCTCCTTTGATGCCAAGCTGCCCAAGAGAGGAAAGTAGAATCCGGTGGCTGATAGTGCGGAATGCTGCAGACAGGTAGAGCAGGATGAGGACCGAAGAGAGGGTGGTAGCTCTAGCCGACTGGAAAGCATCCGACACTGCCAGGAGAGCTGTCTCGGTGAAATATCCAGCGCTGAATGCAGACTGATACCCGTTGAGAAGATCCTAATAAAACATTGAAACTCATAACAACTGTTGTAAAATTACATGGGTCAAACATTTAATGTATGTTTCCTACTCATATTTTACACATTTTAATGTTCACTGGAAAATCTGGAAAAAGATATATGAATGCACGGTGGGTGCAGTGCTGCAGAGGGTTTGACTGGGTCCTGCTATCTGGTGAGTCTGGGGCTCGAGTCCCGCTCGGGGTGCCTTGTGACGGACAGCCGTCCCATCCTGGGTGTGTCCCCTACCCCTCCAGCCTTACGCCCTGTGTTGCTGGGTTAGGCTCCAGCTCACTGTGACCCCATTTGGGACAAGTGGCTTTGGCCACTGGGTGTGTGTATATGTCAATGCAAAGGCTACAGTTTATTTGACAGTCACACAGTGATATGTTATATGCCATGCTACATCTTGAATTTCCTACAGTACTCAGAATTACATCTGAAATAATTTTTTGGTATATATTTTAGTGCCTTTAAATGGTTAGCATACATCTTTTAAGGCTTTTAAATCAAGTAACAGCAACTAGAAACTGTAATACTAAATAAACTGTAATAATTTATAGTGAATGCTGAGTTAGGCTCCCACAAATGTGTTTCACTTGTTGCACTACTGATATAAATTGAAAATGATATATTCACACTAAAAAAGTATTCAGTCCCTTTGGATATTTTCAGGTATTTCTGGATCACTGATAATACTCTTGAAGAGCTGTAGGAAATCTGGCAAGAATAAGAAAAGATCTTTCCGTAATGACAGTAAGCTGTTGTTGTGTGAAAAGATGTCTGTACTCAGTATTAAATGTGTGAGATTTAAATGTTTTGGTGCAATATTTAAAGTTCAGTTTTTCACCCTCTTTAAGGTATCTGCTGATAGATAACTAATACGGCCTTTAAAAATACACTGTAAATCACAAAAAATACACTGTGACTGGTCTTGCACCCTGTATTTCCAGAACTGGCTTCAATCCACCTCCATTCTGACTTAGGCAAGCAGTTAATGCAAGTGAGTGAAGTGAGTGAGTGAATGTAGTGGCTGAGAAAGTCAATTAGAAATTACAAAAACTGACCTTAAGTGGATGTTCTTGAAAATTTCATTCGTAATTAAAAGGTCAGAATAAATTTTTTAAGGTCTTATATTGATGTATACAGTATATATATTTATATATACTATATATACATATACAGTATACGTAGTCATTATAGTCACCCATACACACACATCATCTGAAACCGCTTCTCCCATATGGGGTCGCGGGGAGCCGGAGCCTAACCCGAAAACACAGGGCGAAAGGCTGGAGGGGGAGGGGATACACCCAGGACGGGACGCCAGTCCATCGCAAGGCACCCCAAGCAGGACTCAAACCCCAGACCCACCAGAGAGCAGAACCCGGTCCAACCCACCGCACCCCCCCCAGGCATTATAATCATATACATAATAGTCATATATATATAGCCATTGTAAACCATTCAGACGTTCAAGGAAATTTTCTGCAATTAGACATTTAAAGACTTTGACTGAGGAAGATGTCCTCTTGCACCTTGCATGGCATCCAGTTACCATGGATACAAGTACCAAGTAACATTCATGTGTACAGGATGTTAGTATATGTTTTTAGTAAAACTAACCCAGTGAACCACCAATGAACTCAGTTCCCAGATTGTGTTACAGTAATATGAAAGGTAATGTAAATAATGTATATATAACAGCATTGATGCTCAGTGGTATGTTTTCATTTTATTAAGGGTCATAAAAAATCCCAAAGATTTATGATGATGTGTCCTTACAATTATTACTTGGAAAGGTAAAATAAAACAAAAAAAATAATAATATTGCAGTTTTAATTGTGCGGCTATGTCATATATAGTAGTTTTCAACAAAATAAAAAATTAAAAACATTAACATTCCCACTATTTCCTTTGTTTCACTGGCAAGACAGAAGTACAGTGCTGCTGTAACAAGTGGAAATATATTTCACAGATGTACAACTTTCAGGAGACTACATGACAGATTTGGCTCTTGAATTTACAGTATGGTATGAAAGAGGAGAAATTGTTCCAACAATGTACACTGGAGTGATTTTAGATTATTTTCCATGGTGAAGACTGATAAAGCCATTTTTCATCCCTACGAAACGAAGGCTATAAACTCTCCGCAGGGCCTAGAGTGCAGCTCACTGCAATTGTATCTTCTACTGCCACTTAGATATTTTAAAATGTCCTGGTTAAATTAATAGATTTTATTGTAATAAAATGACAAATGATGCCAATATAGTTTAGTGTGCAAAAGGGGGAGAGGTCTGCCGAGACAATGGATATTAACTGAATTAAAAGCCCAGTAATATTAGACTCTTTTTGTATATAGCTGATGATGTTCCAGGGGCATGGTGGTGCAGCGGGCTTGGTTGGGTGCTGCTCTCTGGTGGGTCTAGGGTTCGAGCCCTGATTGGGGTGCCTTGCGATGGACTGGCATCCCGTCCTGGGTGTGTCCCCTCCCCCTCCATCCTTGTGCCCTGTGTTGCTGGGTTAGGCTCTGCTTTGCCGTGACCCTGCTTAGGGCAAGTGGCTTCAGCCTGTGTGTGTGTGTGTGTGTGTGTGTGTTCCTGCTGTGCAAAGACAGACTTCCTGCTTTCCGCCAAGGCTGCACACTGAGATATTAGTGGGCTGATTGTAAAAACTGACCCCACACTTTGGGAGATGTGACAATTTATTTGGGGGAGGGCTGGGACTGAGGCCAAAGACAGCAGGGTTTTGATTGAGAACCAAAAAAATGGCTTTATTAAAAAAAAAAAATAGGCCCTTGTGGGAATAAGGCAAGACAGCACAAAACTGTTCTTCTCTCTACCACTAGCTCCTCAAACACTGCTCTTGGATTCCTCTGGCCAACTGCTTTCAGAGTCTGTGAAATGGATCCTTAAGGTCCAGCAACTGGCCATCATGAGTCAGGGCCCTGGAACCTGTCCATCACAACGCTCCTGCGCTGGACTGCCCACCAGCTCCATCACATTAGCACGTGAGTTTACATTTATTCATTGAGCAGTTACTTTTTTCCCAAAGTGACTTGCAATGAACCCTGTATAGTATTTATCTGATACCTTTACACACAAGGTGACTTGAAGTGTTAGACACACAACTGACAGTGAATGTGTTTTCTATACACTAGAGCAACAGACACAATGGGAACTTCAGAATCAATGATCACCTTGTAACAGATTTCAGAGCTGCAGGAGGAAACCAGAGCACCCAGAAGAAACCAATGAAACCGTGCAAACGTCACGCAGATTCAGTGGGAATCAAATCCACATTCTCTTGCACTAGTCTGGGATTCTGAGACAGCAGTGAAAGGCATCTGATTGAAAGGCATCTGAAATAGGCTGAAAGTAGTATGAGGAGGGGGGATGTAAATCTAAGTGTGGAATTTCCTACTAATAATCAAATGTTACCCCCACTTAGCTCTCATTCTCTTTTGTTAAATCATTTCTCCTTATCAGGGTCACAGCAATCCAAAGCCTATCCTGGAATCACTGGGCACTTTGCTAGAAGGGGGCAGCAGGGTGAGTGGCACAGTAGCACAGCATGTAGTGCTGCTGTCTCACAGCACCTGGGTGGTGTGAGATGATGTGGGTTCAGCCTCTACTTGGTCTGTATGGAGTTTGCATGTTTTCTCTGGGTGCTCTGGTTTCCTCCCACACTCCAAAGATATGCTGTTCAGGTTCACCCATGGTGTGTGAGTGACAGAGTGTGTGTGTTCCACTGATGTATGGATGAGTGACCCAGTGTAAGTAGTGTATCCAGCAGTGTAAGTCACCGCAGTGAATAAGGTGCGTGGGCTGATAACACTACGCAGAGTTCATTGCAAGTAGCTTTGGAGAAAAGTGTCTGCTAAATAAAGTAATGTAAAAAAACAGCAGTTCATGATTGGATAGCCATGCACTATGGGCAGTTCAAGGTCATCAGTTCACCTTGAACACATGTCCTGGGACTGTGAGATGAAACCAGAGCACCAGGATGACATACAAACACCACATACACTGAGCTACATTTACCTGCTACACCACCTACTCGTGAGAACACACACACACACACACACACACACACATTTTCTGAACCGCTTGTCCCAGAGGGGGTCACGGGGAACCGGAGCCTACCCAGTAACACAGGGCGTAAGGCCAGAGGGGGAGGGGACACACCCAGGATGGGACGCCAGTCCGTCGCAAGGCACCCCAAGCGGGACTCGAACCCCAGACCCACCGGAGAGCAGGACTGTGATCCAACCCACTGCGCCACCACACCCCCACTCGTGAAAACAGATAGGAGCAAAATAAATAAATGTAATTCTACAGAAAAATTTATCTACTTGCTTTGGTTGCCTTTAAGACCAAGATGTTTTCAGCATCTGTAACTTTTGGATAAACTGCAGTCACAGAAAGCGAGAAGAAC
Organism: Scleropages formosus; assembly: GCF_900964775.1. Taxonomy (NCBI): domain Eukaryota; kingdom Metazoa; phylum Chordata; class Actinopteri; order Osteoglossiformes; family Osteoglossidae; genus Scleropages; species Scleropages formosus. The sequence goes on along the minus strand of NC_041830.1, from coordinate 5,539,143 downwards.
CACTACGTGCAGAACGGTTGTAGTTTTTTTACACAAAGTTCATTCTGACACGTCAAAGCCCTACGGCATCAGTTAGCACAACATTGTCTTTCTGTATCTTGTAATGAAAGCTGACGAGGGACTAATGAGGAAGAGCCGTATGAATTTCAGCCATCGTTGCGCAGATGTGATCTGTTTTCACTGCCGCTCCCTCACACCCCCCAAGCCCCCCTCCCCCTACTTCTGCAGCAAAATCTTGGGAGCCCTTGGAAGGCAGCGGAGGGTAGAACATTTATTCTGAGTCACACTGGAGAGTTTGCTGCATCCAGACCACAAGCCAGACTTCCTCATAGTCTCCACGCCCAGAGTGAACTGGGAGGTGGACAGGGCTTAATGTCTCAGAGGGGATGAAGTCAAAACTATAGCGTTCACTCTATTGCACCGAGCTGCACGGGACATGGATTAAAATGACTGATACTATTATATTAAAAAAACAAAAATTCTTAAAGTGCCTCTCAACTTGCCTTAGAACCTCACGGTGTCTGGTTTTAATATTATCTTTAACCTCAGACCCTACTGAGTACTTTACCTTAGAAACACGTTTAGTTTCAGACAGGACATGAATGACCGTGGGCGGTTTCTGCATTCATGACAGTCCTTTAAGATTAACTCATACACAGCTTAATTATCAAATAGTTTGCATAAATCACAGCTCGTGTTTTTTCAAGGGCGAAACCGTAAAGCTACGTCACGCCTCGATCGATACCAACGTTACTGTTCCATCCCAGGAATTCCACCTTTCCTTAGGCACAGCTTATAAACCTGGTTAAATCACAGCAGACACTCAGACACACACACACACATAAGAGTGCTCTGCTGGGGAAAAACTTTGAGCAGTTCTACAGTGGTCAGAGTGGCAATAAAGGACTGATTTCAGTGGACAAGAATGCAGAGCGTGTCTTTCCTTCCCCTGCAATTTAATTTAAGCAATATGTGCTTTTTTCAGCTCTCTCTGAACGGAGAGTCTGCGTTCTGTGTATTTAGCGAGTCGATTTGCCTTTTTGCAGAAGGAGATGGAGGACGTTTCATTTCAGTATTTGCTCAACTTTCTGCTGAGGCTTAGATTCAGAATGACTGAAGGCGCCTTCCCATTTCAGGTAACAGCACACCCGCAGAAACATCGGTTGTCACTGCGACGTTCTCGTCCCGAGTCCAGATCGTTAACCATCTCAAAACCTCTTACGTTTCATCATGACTTCAGACCGGTTGTTCTCGCTTCGCACATCATAAACACCTTTGAGAGGCTGGTTCTGAAACAGCTCCATCACCGGGTCTCTGACTATCTTGACCCTCTGCAGTTTAACTACCAGGAATGCATAGGTGTGGATGACGCACTGACCTTCATGCTCCACCGAGCATCGTCCCACCTCAAGAAAACTGTCACTGCAGTGAGAATCATGTTCTCACTGCACAGGGGGCAGCTGGTAGCACAGTGGTTAGAGCTGCTGCCTTTGGACCCACAGATTCAAATATCATCTCCTGCTGTAGTAGCCTTTGGGGGATGTGGTGGTGTGGTGGCCTAGTGAGCTTGGCTGGGTCCTGCTCTCTGGCAGGTTTGGGATTCAAGTCCTGTGTGGGGTGCTTTGTGGCAGACTGGCATCCTGTCCTGGATGCGACCCCCTCACACCCTGTGTTGCCTGCTCAGTCTTTGGTTCACGACCCCACTTGGGATGAGTGGTTTACTGTGTGTGTATATGCAGTACCCTTGAGTAAGGTACTTAGCCAAAAAACTACTCCAGTAAAATGACCTGGCTGTATAAATGGGTTAATAATTGTAAAGAAATTAACAAGGAGAAAAGCATCAGCTAAATGTAAGTGTTTTTTTTTTTAACTTCTCTCGTGCCTTTAACACCATTCGCCCTCCGTGGCTGGGGAACAAGCTCAGGACAATACAGCTTGACGCTCCCACAGCCTCCTGGATCATGGACTATTTGACCGACAGATGACAGAGACACTGTATTGGAGACAGTGGTGAGCAACACCAGGAAACCGTTTTGTCTCCTTTTCTCTTCACCCATCCTACCTGCTGGCGGCACGGTGGCACAGCGAGATGTGCTGCTGTCTCACAGCGCCTGGGTGGTACGAGAGGGCATGGATTTGATCCCCACTCAGTCTGTGTGGAGTTTGCATATCCCCCCTGTGTCAGCATGGGTTCTTCCAAGTGCTCTGGTTTCCTCCCACACTCCACAGACATGCTGTTCAGGTTCATCCACAGTGTATGAGTGACAGAGAGAGTTCCATTGATGTATGGATGAGTGACCCATTATAAGTAGTGAATCTAGCAGTGTAAGTCACCTTGGTGAATAAGGTGTGTGGGCTGGAAACACTGCATAGGGTTCAGCGGAAGTGACTTTGCAGAAAAGTGTCTGCTAAATAAATAAATGTAAATGTACACAACAGACTTCTATAACACCACCAGCTTATTCCACCTTCAGAAGTTCTCCTATGGCATTGCCATTGTAGAGTGCATAGTAATGGAGATGAGACTATAGGAGGCTAGTGAAGAGTTTTGTCTTGTGGGGTGAGGAGAACCACCTGCATCTTAACATCAGCGAGACAAAGGAGTTGGTGGTGGATTTCTTGGGGATCCTGGTCGGACAACACAGCAGCACTGCACAAGAAAGGCCGGAGCAGACTCTGCCGTTTGAGGAGGCTCAGGTCTTTCGATGTGTGCAGAAAGCTTCTGGCGATGTTGTGTCAGTCTGTTGTGGCCAGAGCATTTTTCTTTGTTGTGGCCTGCTGGGGAAGCGGGGAAGGTGAGCCCAAACGGCTGAACAAACTCATAAGGAAAGCCAGCTCCATCGCAGGACTGACTTTGAACCCCCCGGAGGAAGTAGCAGAGAGGAGGAAGGTGGAAAAACTGAAGGTCATCATGACAAATTCTGCCCATCCCTTTCACAGAGAACTATTCTGGAGTGCTTTCACCACCAGTTCATTCCACCGAGATGTGCCAAAAAGCACTACTGGGGATCTTTTCTGCCAACTGTCACCATGAAAGACAGTTCCTCTTCTTCCCAACATGCTCCCCATCACCACAGACACACCTTAGAGGGACAGGGTGGTGCAGTGGGTTTGTCTGGGTCTTGCTGTTTGATGGGTCTGGGGTTTGAGTCCTGCTTGGGGTGCCTTGCGATGGAGGGGTGTCCTGTCCTGGATGTGTCTCCAGCTTTGTGCCCTGTGTTGCTGGGTTAGGCTCTGGTTTGCTATGACCCTCCTTGGAGCAAGTGGCTTGTACCAGTACAATAGAGTGCCATCCCAGTCATTTAAAACACAGGACTGTGCAAGGCGTGGTTGGACAATGCAGACATTTCAATATACTTAAACCTACATCTCTTTCTACAAGTTTAAAAGCAAAGTGTCTCCTTACAGCTACTCACACTCCATTGCTACGCACTGATTTGTGATCATTTTTGCCTGTTGCACGTGGGCTGTCATAAGGGTTTTAAAGTGATGATGTAATTATCCAGTGATTCCTGTCCTTGTGATGGCTGTTTTGATGGATCACGCTGAATCTGCACTTTCTTTTCAGCATTTTCATTCCCAATGAATGAGGTATATTCAGTGTTATAGAATCCACTAAAAGGACATGTACACTTCCAGCTTGGGATGTGTGCAGCACAAGGAGTCTTCCATGTAAAATGTTAACATATTTATTAAACAAAGATTTTCCACGGAAAATTATTTATGGAACCACATATAAGAACTAAATATACATTCAACCCAAGTGACATTATAAAATGTTAATAATATACTTCAGGACTTCGAGATATTTCTGTTTTTGAAATTCCTCCATCCCGTAGAAATAAGACTAATTATACAGAAAAAAAATTTATACCTTTCTATAAGAGGCTGTTCCTTCTCCCCATTATTTAAAACTTACATGTACGCACCTTTTAACAGTAAATACAGTTATGCTTTGCTTCTGCAACTTTTTTATGAGCTCAGTCTGCTTTATGAATACATAATGAGATTCGGGACATGTCAGCGCCAATTTCGGTCACAGATCGCAAACCCCAACCACACACCACTCTGGTGTTGGCCTTACCAAAACCTTAATTGACACCTCAATGAGACAACTTAAACATGCAGTGAAAATGAAGGCTGCTTCTTTCAGCCGCACATAATAAACAGCAATTAAACTCTTGACAATATGCTGCTCCAGTCCATCATCAGGTTATGGAAACTCTTCTGTGGAGCCTGCGGACGAGTGCTTGTTTGTGAGTGCGTGTGTGTGTGTGTGTGTGTGTGTGTGTGTGTGTGTGTGTGTGCGGACTTCAAAAAAGCCAGTGAAAAATCGTACCTCGATTGGGATGATTTTTGCCCCGTTTTCATTGAGGGTACAAGTCTGAAAAACAAAAAAAAGAATTCTTTGAATTTGGGTACTTGGAAATCTTGGAAAGAAAAGTTGGCTAAATCCTCACTGTTACATACAGAACCCTCTGGATGTGTCCCTGGGAAATATATTTGCTGCCACTCCCTTTTTTCCTGATGGACATGCATCGGTCAAACCGACGTCTTCAAGAAGACTAGACCTGATAGCCATACCCTCAACCTGATCACACCGGGTGAAATGAAAACCTCCTTCCCCACCTCAACCTCATACACAGGAATTTGTGACTCTTCTTTTTCGTCCTATTCTCTCGTCATATCTTGTGAACCAAAGCGGGTTTGCAGGCCAGCAGTTCCCTGCTGCTTGCCACATGTCCTGACGCAGTGCTGCGAAGAAGGAAGATTAATGCTGTTTCTTGGCCCTGTGGTGTCGCCATGGAGACCCCGCGTTAACGCCTTTCAGATGTTAGTTGGAGGAACGATAATGCAGAGCCAGCTCGCTTCTTTCTCCACAGCGTTTCTGCTGTGGAGTTTCACTAATCTAGCACAAGCAGGAGAGAGTGATGTGACACACACAAACACAGAATGTATTGTAGGTGACAGATGCTGCCTGGGTTCATGGTGGAACTTTGGCACGCGTGATACCATGATGCAGCTCTTCGACCGTTGACAATTCGAAGATTTTATCACAACATGCAGCCAAGTTCAGACTTTGAAAAGAGTCCAAGCCAGAAGGGATAGACACACCCCACTCTACTTTTCATTTAATTGACCAATGACCAGAGTCAAGCCTGGGCAGAAGATGTCAAAAGTTACATAGACCATCTCCCTCTTTCTTCTCCAGGGCAATGAACTGAGCTGGCATTCCTCATTCTTCTCATGATGTTTCAACATGACTCAAGTTTCAGGCTGTGAAAAACAGCTGAAGGACAAAAGTTCCTAAAAAAAAGTATATTTGGCACGAGATGAACGATGACTATAATGGAGGATCTGCAGGGTGAAGCTATGTGTCTTAAACTCTGAACAACATGTCTCTCTTGGGACGTTAAACAAGACATGAGTGATGGGAGAAAAAATGTGCCTGGGAAAGGCATACACTCTAAGAGAATAAGAAACCTCTACCTCAATTCTATTTTCTGTCTCTCTGCCCCGCGTGCATGCGACGCACACACACACACACACACACACACACACACACACACACACACACACACACACACACACACACACATTAAACTGTAGTGTACAGCTATGGTCAGTCATTAGTGACTGGGGTTTCCGACAAGAAAACTAACCCATCAGGAAACGAAGCACATGCACTTTTAAGCGAGAAGCTGGCTTTCATCAATTTTTTTTCAGTAATGTAAAGTAAAAGTTAGGGGTACTCAAGGGGAAGGCAAGGGGCGCTGTATTAAGCAATGTATTTGCTCACCAGAAATGTGGGGAAAATTCCTTCTTTTTCGCACTATTACCTACAATCATGGATGCGTGGTATCTATGCACATAAAAAACAGACTGCATTAAACATATTACTAGTACTTCTATACTTATGTACAAGGATTTTTTATTCTTAATCAGCAATTTTTCATACCAGTGAAAAATAAGAGCCTGCAAAAACAATCGATTACTGATATGTAACTTCTTTTACTGGGGAAACAACAGGACAGCACCGACTCGCTCTCAGCGGAATATTTCACAATCACATTATGAGTCATACTTCCAACAGCTTACTGGCTCTTCTAATATCCCGCTGCCATGAAGACTCGCAGCCCATGTCCCAGTAAATCTGCACAAGCACATGCGCACTTTCCCAACTGCAAACTTCTCATTGACTTCTTGGTAGTAGGATGAACCACTTTGACTTGTAACTCGCACACACACTGGTACCGCTTGATCCAAGGCGAGCCGGAGCCTAACCCAGCAACGCAGGGCATAAGGCTGGAGGGGGAGGGGACACCCCCAGGACAGGACACCAGTCATTCTCAAGGCATCCCAAGCAGGACTCGAAGCCCAGACCAGCCAGAGTCGAGACCCGGCCAAACCCGCTGCATCACCACATCACTACACCCCTAGACTTGTAACTGATAAAGTTAAAGTTTCCCCCTACAAATCTCTGCTTTAAGGAACACTAGATGTGCTGCACTTTAACCGCTCAGACCCCTATTCAGACTATGTACAGAGGTGAAGGTAAATAAGAATAATAATATGACATAAACTGCAATCTCAAAGGTGGAACACCTTATCCATCAGTCAAAGCTGAATAACGTTCTAGTCTGCATCAGTATGAATAGACTAGCATCAGATAAGCAATAAATCAGATGTGAGTCCTGTATTCTCAAGGACCATGAAAACTGTGAAAAAAAGCAGAATAATACAGTAAATGCATACCGAGCTGTTTTTGATAGAGGGATGTTATCACATTTTCAAGTTTAGGAAGGAACTAAAAGTTAGGGTTAGTGAAAGCTCAGATTTAGTCTGGCTGAGTTTGAGCTCTCACCTGAAGGTTGAGGAAAGCTCATCTCCCAACCCCCTATCCTCAGCACATTCTACAGAGGGACTGGAGAGCGTCCTGAGCAGCTGTATCAATGCCTGGTTTGGAAATTGCACCGTTTCGGATCGCAAGACCCTGCGGCGCATATTGAGGACAGCTGAGAAGATCATCGGGGTCTTTTTTCCTTCCATCATGGACATTTACACCGCACAGTGCATCCGCAAAGCCACCAGCATTGCAGATGACCCCACGCATCCCTCACACAATCTCTCCACCTTTCTGCTGTCTGGCAAAAGGTACCGAAGCATTCGTGCCTCGCAGCCAGACTGTTAACAGTTTCTTTCCCTAAGCCGTCAGACTCCTCAATACCCAGGATCTGGTCTGACACAACCCACACACACACACACACACACACACCCATACTCAATTGAACACCATTCCACCGTATTGTACTGAAAACCATTCCACAATATTATACTGATCAACTGTTTTTTTCTGCTAATTAGTATATTTACATCTTTGGTGTTGATTACAAGGGGGTGCGGTGGCGCAGTGGGTTGGACTGCAGTCCTACTCTCCGGTGGGTCTGGGGTTCGAGTCCCGCTTGGGGTGCCTTGCGATGGACTGGCGTCCCATCCTGGGTGTATCCCCTTCCCCCTCCGGCCTTACGCCCTGTGTTACCGGGTAGGCTCCGGTTCCCCGTGACCCCGTAAGGGACAAGCGGTTCTGAAAGTGTGTGTGTGTGTGTGTGTGTGTGTGTGTGGTGTTGATTATTATATTTCAATATCTTCTGTTTTTTTACTCTGTTTATTGTTTCGCCCTGATTTGCCTATGTAGTGCTGTGTAAGTAGCTTTGTGTTTTATGTAGTGCCATGGTCCTGGAGGAACGTTCTTTCGTTCCACTGTATACCGTACCGGCTGTATATGGTTGAAATGACAATAAAGCCACTTGACTTGACTTGACTCGAAAGGGGCTTTTGTGGGCTTGCTGTACGCAAGGTTTTTGGAAAACAGCCACAATATTTCCATCACTTCCTGATATCTTTCTATAGTCTGACGTTATCATGTTACGTTCTTTTTATTTGTCAGCAGCGAAGAAATTCTGGAAAAACAAAGCAAAAAAGTGGATCTTCCTCATATTACAAAAGAAAAAAAAAAAATTCATAAACAAAACTGTTTTAGAAAAAGTATTTTTTCACTTGGGTACCCTTTGCCATAAACTGCAAATCTCCCTTCGAAAACGTTAACACGTCCTGTATGAAAATAACAATAACACAAGAAATCAGGAATGGGGGATAATACTTCTCCACAGCATTGTAGCACCTTAAACAGCCCTCAAAAGAATTGATCATTTTGGTGGATCTGAACCATTACTTTGCTCAAAAAGGCAAGCCATCTACAAATGAGACTTAATCCTGGAATTCTGTATTCTCGTCTTAAAACTGAGAGGCGAAAGCCTGAAAGCTGCTGTGTGCTACTGGGCACGTACCAGGGATCTGCTATTCCACCGAGTGAATTGTTCATTTCAGGGTAAACCCACAGAACTACTCCCATCTAGCTCAGTATCTAAACCTTTATCTTCATTTCCTAATTATTTGACAGGGCAGTAACAGAAATTGTTTTTCACATAGTCTAGTCAGTGTATGTAATATGCTGTCCTTTCCTCTGGGGTGGCAGTTCCGGGACTGTGCAACTGGCTGTAGGTTCGAGTTGTGTGGCGTTCCACCCATGGTTGTGTGTGTTTTTTCTGGGTGCTCTGGTTTCCTCACACAACCCAAGACAAGCGTTACATGTGGATTGGTGCCGCTAAATTATCCGTGGTGTGTAAACTGGTGTGTGTGGCTACCCTGCAATGGACTGATGTCGTGTGAAGGGTTTACCATGCTTAGCCAAACTGGTTTTCGATACAGGCTCTGCACCTTCGCAACCCTGCCTTAGGGTAAACGGCTACCAATAGAGAGCGAATGTATGACTGAAGGGGGGCGTGGTGGTGCAGTGGGTTGGACCGGGTCCTGCTCTCCAGTGAGTCTGGGGTTCGAGTCCCACTTGGGGTGCCTTGTGATGGACTGGTGTCCCGTCCTGGGTGTGTCCCCTCCGGCCTTAGGCCCTGTGTTGCTGGGTAGGCTCCGGTTCCCCGTGACTCGGTATGGGACAAGCAGTTCAATAAGTGTGTGTGTGTGTGTGTGTGTGTGTGTGAGAGACTGAATGTTTTCCTGATGCACCTTCATAGGAACTAAGCTGACATGTATGTGGCTGATCTTTATCGTTTCCTCAGTCCTGTCTGCTTTCTTATTATAGTACTCCAGCCTAATCAAAAATAAAGTTTCTTAAATGAGTGGAGACATATTTTATCTATTTTAAAGCCGTTTCACTGATGTTGTTAAATTTTTTTTTACAGACGTTGTGCATTTTCTACTCAGTTTTCCGAAAAAGTGTCCTATGTCCTGCTGTAGGTGGTCCCACCTGCTCCACGTAAACATGCTTTTACATTTAGACAGTGGTCTACAGGCAGAATGATGTTCTCTCCTCTTTTAATGGTAAAAAGACTTTTATCCAAAGGAATTTCGAAAAATTAATCGCACATGCAAAGCAGCATACGGTGGCAGGGTGCCACCTGGACCAGCAACCCTTACAGTCAGACCTCCATATCCCTAACCACTATGCCCCCTGCTGGATATTTGGTTCATCATTCATTCACAATGTCATTGCACCTGTTTTAGCAGAGAAACAAAAGTGAAAAAGGGCAAAGAACAAGACGAGTAATCAATGGAGGAACGCTAAGACTCCTCGCAAGACATACTGTACTCCGAAACATTCCTACAAGTGGCCATCCTTGCATCCACCTGGCTCCGGGATGAGGCAGTCGTGTCGCTCTGCTTGGAAGAAGCAGATGTGGAGAGCTGACCAGACGTCTGCAATACATGGAGCTCTTGAGTCACCCTGAGAAGGCCTTGCTGCTGCCAGCGAATATCCCCTCCCCCACTGCCCTGATGCGGACGATCAACGAAAGCCTTTCCTTTGCGCTTTTCTTCCCTTTGCATTTCCTTCACTCTGATGGACTGTGTATTTCTGTGCGGAGTTGTGGTATTTATGAGCGCTTGCAGCCCAGTGTCAGGGAGATAATGGAGTTTCCAGATGGAACACTGAGCTCATTTTCCAAACTTTTCCCCCATATGTATGGGGGGACACTGAGAATGTTGTGTGCTTAAGTGCTGTCATTTCCTTGTGTGCCAATTTTCCTGCCAGGTTACACGGCCTGATACGGTTTTTCAAATAAAACGTAGACAGCATTAAGGTCTTCGATACGAGAAGGTTTTCATAATACACACACACATTTTCCAAACTGCTTGCCCCATACGGGGTCGCGGGGAACCGGAGCCTACCCAGCAACACAGGGCCTAAGGCCAGAGGGGATACACCCAGGACGGGACACCAGTCCATCGCAAGGCACCCCCAGCGGGACTCGAACCCCAGACCCACAGAAGAGCAGGACCTGGTCCAACCCACTGTGCCACTGTGCTACTGTGCCACCCCACCCCTGTCTGTTTTCATAATATTTGGAGTTAAACATTACAGCCTAAACAGAAGGCAGAATCTTAACTTAGCATCTTTCCTTAAAACCCTCAGTCTTGCTGCATTGTCATTACAGCTACCATGAAATAACCACATAGGCTACAAACCAAAATAATCACAGGATGTTAGCAGAACCATTTTTAGTATCACCACGGCAACTGCCTTATTATGGGAAAATTAACATATTTAATTACATTTATACAAATAAGTGGCGATTTTTTTTTAATGCTTTTCCCAGGAAAGTATACTTCAAATTTTATGTCCTGGGATGGGATATACACCGATCAACCAAAACACTAAAACCACTGAGAGGTAAAGTGAATAACATTGATTATCTCGTTACGATGGCACCTGTCAAGGGGTGGATATATTAGGCAGCAAATGAACAGTGAGTTCTTGAATTTCATGTGTTAGAAGCAGGAAAAATGGCCAAGCGTAAGGATCTGAGCGACTTTGAGAAGGGCCAAATTGGGATGGCTAGACGATTGAGTCAGAGCATCTCCAAAACGGCAGGTCTTGAGGGGTGTTCCCGATACGTAGCGGTTAGTACCTACCAAAAGTGGTCCAAGGAACGACAGCCGGTGAACCGGCGACAGGGTCATGAGCGCCCAAGGCTCATTGATGCTCCATTTCCTTGATTGTAGTGGCCTCTTTTTACAGGATAAGCTCCCCTGGCACACTGGAAGAATTGTTTAAAAGTTCAAGGTGTTGACTTGGCTTCCAAATTCCCAAGACACCTTCAGAGGTCTTGCAAAGTCCATGCCTCAATGGGTCAGAGTTGTTCTGGTGGCACGAGGGAAACCTACACAATATTGGGCAGGAGGTTTTAATGTTTTGACTGATCGGTGTATGCATGCATATTTGTATGTACACACAAACACACACAGACACATATATATATATGCAGGTTGCCGAGTCAAAACCTGACCTTTAGCAACCACTCAAGGGTTTTCAAGGCAAGTCAAGGGAGGAACAGAGGTGTGTTGCCAGATCCTTCCTCTGCATGTTGGGGGAGGTGAAAGCAAGTGAGACATAGAGCCACCATGCATCCTGAGCAGGACTTAAACCCCACACCCACCACACAGCGAGGCACCCATCAAACCCTCCACACTACCACACCTCCCACATACGTATATATGCACACACAGGTATATCCCAGTATACAGATTTCCGGTTTGCAGACTTTCAGCATAATGGCCCTAGAGAAGTTGTAGCCATCTTCAGCATAGAGACCAGCTGCTCCCAGTATTATGTACTTTTTTCCCCAGTGTTGGAAACTTTTCACCAATGAAGTAGAAGCCATGAGTCAATCAGCCACAGACTTTTGAACATGACAACCTTTTCTTAGTTTTCAATTGTTTCATTACAGTTTTGAAAAATCACACATACTTTCTGAAACCACTCATCCTGAGCGGAGGGACGACAAACCGGAGCCTAACCCAGCAACACAGGGCACAGGGCTGGAGGGGGAGGAGACACACCCAGGACAGGATGCCAGTCCATCACAAGGCACCCGAAGCAGGACTCGAACCCCAGACCCACCAGAGAGCAGGACCCAGCTAAACCAGCTGCACCACCATACCCCTGGGTTTGTGAAATCTTTTTTTTAATGCTTTTTTTTGTTCATATACATTTCTACTTTTTAGAGGGGTCTCAAAACTCACCTCTTTCCGATTTCCTCCTCCCCTGATCTCATAAGCGCTCAACAAATGTGTACGGGGTTCAGGTTCTGCTTGGGGTGCCTTGCAGTGGACTGGCATCCCATCCATGGTGTGTCCCCTCCCCCTCCGGCCTTGCACCCTGTGTTGCCGGGTTCGGCTCCTGTTCCCCGTGACCCCACTCGGGACAAGCGGTTTCAGTGTGTGTGTAATGTGTACTGACATGCTGTAGTATGTGATAAATTGCTTTGTAGTAAAGCATCTGCTAAATGTAAATGTACTGTATTTGCTTTTCGAATATTTACATTTAGTTACGGAGCAGCAGGTTAGAAAAAATATTATATCTGCCCTAATTTATTCTTTGTTAATTTCCTTCTATATTACATTTAATATCTTACGGTTCTATTTCTTGAGACTGTTTGTGGAAATATTTGGGCATGTGCATTAAGTCCACGCAGACTGTCTGAAACCGCTTGTCCCGAGCAGGGTCGTGGTGAACCGGAGCCTATCCCGACAAACACAGGGCGCAAGGCAGGAGGGGGAGGGGACACACCCAGGATGGGGCGCCAGTCCATCGCAAGACACCCCAACGAGGACTCGAACCCCAGACCCGGCACAGGCCAAACCTGCTGCGCCACCGCGCCCCTTCACATTAAGCCCAGAAAAAAATCATTTTCTTCCTCATTTAAAATAATGGGAAAGGACATCCCAGTTTACAGACTCTTGGTATACAGACTGTTCTCAGGAAAAAGTTAGACCTGTATAACAGGGGATAATTGAATACACACACTTTCTGAATTGCTTGTCCTTTTCAGGGTTGCAGGGAGCCAGAGCCTAACCTGACAACACAGGACATAAGGCTGGAGGGGGAGGGGACACACCCAGGACAGGACACCAGTCCATCACAAGGCACCCCAAGCAGGACTCGAACCCCATACCCACCAGAGAGCAGGACCCGGGCCAACCCACTGCGCCACTGCTCCACCACACGCCCCCCGATACTTGAATAAATATGTCTTACTAGGGAGGCCTGTAAGACATTTCTCCTTCGAGTAGCTCTTTTTTTGTCTCTGGTATTTGGCCTTTCTGTTTGCACATAAACATCTCGAGAAACATCTGCTCCATAAAGCAGCTGGGGGAGGAAGAGTTTTAACGTGAGCAGCATGGAGAATGCAGATCAGTAAATACCAGCCATACTCGGTACTTCAGTACTTGTTTCAGAGTAACGACTCGGAAGCAATGCGTTGCGGGGACTGTCTGCCACAAATCTCATTCCTTCACACCTTTTAATGGACTTAGTATTTTTGATCATGTCAGTGATCTTTCACCAAACAATTCTTTTTGCTTACTAGAATGTACTTAAATCAAAACCTCTTTCACTGGCTATCATTACGCATTATAGCTTCCATTTAAGGATTTTAACCTCATCGTAGCACTGAAAAGAAGGCTATAAGTACAACAGAGAGAGAAATGAAGTTTGTCTGCAAATGACTAACTTTTTTCCAGATGTTTCTCCAAAGGGTGACCTAGATGCATTGTCTTCCTGGCCTTCCGGACACGACGCCTGGAGTATACAAAGCTGGGAATTTGCATGCTCCAGGCGACTCTGTGAAATATTCTTCAATTCACTTACTTCCAGACATTTCTACATGAACTTGCCTGCATATATTAATCAGTTACATAGGTCATAATAACATGTGTGGGGCTGTATAGCGAGGAGGTCGACGGGCAGTTCTTAACGTGGCGTTCTGCAGCGCAGGCTAAACAACACGCTGCTGCTGCCGCTGCTGACGTTGCAAAGAATCCCGGGACATGTGAGTTTAATTTGGAATTGCATGGTTGTGGATCACTTCCTGCTTTCCTGCTCAGAAAATTGCCACCCCTTTAACCCACAAGCTTTTCTGTGTGTCCCCGTGCTTAACGATGTTTCGCAAGGCGCATCGTGGCTGCAGGAAATAAGACCCCCCAAGCAAACTGAGATTAAAGCAACAGAACCTTGGCAGATATCACGTTTTGGGTTTTGGGTTTTGCGTATTGCGTTCGGTCTTCACTTCATCATGCTGAGCTTCTTCGCCAGCTCTCATGAAAGCATTCGAAAACACCCAGTTATTCTTAATCACTGCAACTGCCACCCTAAGTGCATTGACCTTTATTTCTTTAAAAGATTATTTCTTACATTTGAATACAGTTGTTTTCAAAGGGTGGCATCTAAAATATTTGGTTGCAGGATTTATTTCTGCCTGTTCTGTTGCTCCTGCTTTTAAAGAGGTACTTTTTTGTCGAAGTCGACTTCGCTGAAAAGAAAACGCTGTGATTTGCAACTGTGAGCTGTTGCTCTTATGTATGAAGTTTTCATATATAATTCCTGTTTATTACCATGCCAATCCTTTCCTTTGAGGCACACGCTGTCAATTACCTGTTATGAGCTCCGGTTTCTTTAAGCATGTTCTTTAGTGTGTTCTATGACTCACGCTCGTTGTGTCATGCTTCCCAACAGCACCGCGTTTCATCTAAAGTCAGGGAGGAATTTGGTCATATTTTCCATCCATTCTCTGTCTGGTTTGCTAAAAAAAATGTTTTGCCTGGAGAAGCAGTGGGAGGATTGGAGAATAAGAACTTGGGAAAAAAGGAAAGCAGAGCAGGAGGGGGCTGGGGGATGGGTATTAACCTTCGGAGACACAACACAGATGGCCGTAGAGAAACATAAAAGAGAAGCTGGAGCTGGAACCATGTTAGATTTCTTAGGAACAGTGAAGAAGGTCTAAGCATGAAGACTTTAATAAGTTCACTACCACTCCATGCTGAATTCCTTACCCAGACAAGGCATTATGTTTGCTTCATACTCCTTGTTCTCTTTGCGCATGACATGTGCTGTTAAGATGTACATGGTGCTGGCATGTTAAAGTCTGAGCCTACTTCGGTAGCCTTTGAGATTACTTTCCGATCCAGAGAATCCCTGAACGTGGACTGATTATTGCAGTTGCTGATTCAGATGCAACAGAAGTAAAGTGAAACATGCAGGGAAAAAGAACAAAACTCTGAGTTTTTTCATTTTGTTCTCCTTCTTCCATAATGATGGTGTGTTTTACGCATGTCTGGTGCAGCCTTCTGCTTTCGTGGCAGGATGAGACAATCTTCCAGCTGTTCCCTATCCGGCTGGCCGATGGAGTGTGCTGACATCACACCACCCTTAACTGTGGGGTCTGTGGCCAGAGTGTCAAACCCCAGGACGAGATCCGAAGCAGGAAAGTGTCGTTAAGTATATTGTTTAACATAGGGAATGCCGAAAGGCAGCAAACCAAGGGCGCAGGTTTCGGAGACAACAACTGGATTCTGCATCAGATATTTATTAACTTCATTCTCATTATTGCAGTCTATTTGGGCAGTTTAAAATAATTTGAATTAACCGCATATTTTTATTGACCATTTTTACGGCAGTACCATTATACGGCATATGAAGAAAAACATAAAAATGAAATGATAAACTTGGATAAACCTCCAAAGTCAAAACCAGGAACGCATGCATAAGGCCAAGTAGGGTTCACCTTGGACAGAACCCCAGGCCAGTACAGTGTAGCCACACGCACACACCCACAATGGGCAATTTAGAGTCACAGATTAACCTGAAACACATGTCTTGGGGCTGTGGGAAGAAACCAGAGCACCCACAGGAAACCCATGCAAACATGAGGAGGACACGAAAACTCCGCACAGACTGAACGGGATTCAAATCTACACCCAAATGTCCACAGCTGCACCAACATGCGGAATACTTCATGGCACATCGACTGGCAACCTTCAGTTTAAACGTCTTTGCCCTTAACCACTACACAACCTTTTGCCCCAAGAATATGTAAATACTTGACATTTACAATATACTGCCTACGGTATACACCAAGGGCCAGCCCATCAGCTCACATCTGGCTTGCTCCACAGCTCTGTGGAGACAAGCCACTTATTACCTTGTCTCTATTTTTTTTCAGGGGGAGGATGTACACCAAGTCAGGCTGGGACAACTCTGACAAACATCTGTAGGCTACCTTCTGCTCTCCTGTAAGCACAAGTTCTGATGTTTGATCAGTTTAAGTGCCAGTTATTTACACAAGAATATACGCAGTATGTTTCGATCATGCAAACACGCGTTAGCCTTCACTTTTCCGGGGTATAAAACGTGAAAAAAGTTAAGTATCGTACGTCTCGAGGGTATTTAAAAACGGAGGAATAGCAGGTAACTTGACAAGTTAGAGAAAGCCTGAAGCAGTGAGCTCCTTCGATGTATGGGGAGCTAGGGGGACAAACTGGAGAGCAGAGCATATTTTCCTCCTTAGAACACATGGAGGAGTGTGAGTCCAGCGATAGGAATGCTGAGGAGGGGAAAGCTGCACAGAGCGAGGATGTCGGTGTAAAGAATTCTCGACGGCTCCTTCCAGCGCCCACAACACCCCAGCCCCCCAGAGCACGCCTGTGTTTATTGTCATACTGAGCGAGCCCCAACCAGCCCCACGCTCCCGCTTCATAGGGCTGAATGGAAGCGGCGCAAAGCTCCACGTTCTCCCCTCGAGGCCTGTCGGAAAACAGTGTCAAGGAGGACGCAAACTCAGTTTTGCTCTCTCGCTCCTTTGCTCCTTCTCCCGTACAAACGAGTGGTTTTGGACAAGACGAAAAGGCAACGCTCTTCAGTTAGATCCCTTGCTGAAAAGATGCTGCCTGACATGAAATTCAACGCCCTCCTTCTACTGCTCAGATGGAGTTCTTTAACCTTTGCCCTTCTTATTACCTCAGCTTTAGCCTGAGGGTGGACTCCTTTGCTGGGACGGAGAGGAGGAAACAATGAGAAAGGGAGTGGCGGTCTTGACTTTCTTCTTACCAAGTGAAGTTTGTAGAGGACAGGCTTGCAAACGTAAACATAAGATAACAACATAATGATTATAATTCTCAATATATCTAGAAGGCCCAGGAGGGGTGGTCAACCACTGGCAGGTTTTGCCCCGAGAAGTTGGAAGTTTTTTTTTTTCATTTCCTCCATGGCCTGTTGGCTTACTTCTTCCTTTAATGATTAGTATAGTTATTCTATTAATTTCATGTATAGCCAACTTTTAAATTGGATTCCGTCTCTGATCCTTTGTTCCACGTTTTGTGTCACTGGGTGAGATAGAAATAAATGTATATGACGCCTTTCTCCAAAGCAACTTACAATGTCAAGTTTACAGTTATTTACCCATTTATACAGTAGGGTAAGTTTTACTAGAGCAATTTATGGTAAGTACCTTGCTCAAGGGTGCTGCAGCCAGAGGTGGGGATCAAACTTGTAACCTTTGGATCCAGAGGCAGTAGCTCTAACCACTGAAACTGAAGTGAAAGCACTGGATACCAACTATCAATTCCAGAAAGTATATTAGTCATGTAAGAAGGCCTCTGATTCAAATAGTGAATTTTATTTATTAAAATGGTAAGAAATTACTCAACAGTTGTGCACCGGTACTGAAATCGTTGTATTGGCTCCCAGTTACTCTTAGAGTTGATTACAAAACCCTACTTCCGACCTACAACGTGGTACATGGCATTGCTCTGGTTTACCCGTCTGAGATTATTGATTCTTACATCCCAGGACGATATCTTCGTTCGTTGGATGCGGGTTACCTTAAAATATCTGTGATCAATAAGACCTCAGTAGGAGGTCATGCCTTTAGATATAGAGCATTTGAACTGTGGAAAACTCTACCAGTTACTGTCAGAAATGCCCCGTCTCTATCAGTCTTCAAATCCAGTCTAGAGACTTAGACTGTATGTTCACTCTGGCATGACATATTTGGCATATTTTTCTTTGCCCATCGTTTTCCTTTCTTATGTCCCGCCTTCTGTTTTTGAAAGAGTTCCATTTCTGTTCTTTTTGATTACGCTAACTGTCTGGGACTTTTCTCTTTTTCTCTTTTTGCTACATTGAGAATGAACTATATGGTCCTCAAAGGCTAGTGCAAAGTCTATGGGTTTTTTATGCTTCAAACTGTAGCTATCATATGTTTTCCATGTGTGTTTCTGGTTGACTGGAGTATACTGGAAAAGATTAATGTTTCAGAAAACACAAATAAACAACAGCTGGTAAGTTAGTGACTATGGAAATGGTCTGTTCCCTTCAGGCAAAGTAAATAATCATAATTTTGGTGAAATTCAGATCTGCATGAATGGGTGAAGAGGAAATTTCAAGCCATGTTAGCTGGATGAACAATTATACACTACTCTGCCTGCTAAGCTACCAAAAAGTAACAACTATGAAACTTTCACATGAATTAAATTTATTTCTTAAAGGATGAAACATGAAGACTGGATGCCAATATGTGACACATCTTTTCCTTTCATTGGCCTCTTTTGACAATGACATGGTGGTGCAGAGGGTACTACTCGTGCGTCATACTCTTATGTTGTGGGCTCTGATGTGAGTTGGGATCCATCTCAGTCTGTGTTGAGCGTGCATGCTCTCTAAATGTTAAATTGTTTTTCTCTGGGTACTCTGGTTTCCTCCAGCAACTTCAAGGTATGCATTTCAGGTGAACAATCACACACACATTGTCTGAAACCACTGGTCCTGAGCAGGGGTTGCAGCAAGCCAGAGCCTAACCCATCAACACAGGGTGCAAGGCTGGAGGGGGTGGGGACACACCCAGGAGAGGACATCAGTCCATTGCAAGGCACCCCAAGCAGGACTCGAACCCCCAGACCCACCAGAGACCAGGACCTGGCCAAACCTGCTGCGCCATCATGCCCTCCTCTAGTGAGCTAGTGACTCAAAATCATCCATGTGGTGTGTGTGTGTGTGTGTGTGTGTGTGTGTGTGTGTGTGTGTGTGTGTGTGTGTGTGTGTGTGTGTGTGTGTGGTGTATTTTGTATTCTGTGACACCTTAAACAAAGGCATCAGCTAACCATGAATCAATAACAAATGTTCTTAGTGTGAACTTGTCATTGGAAAAAAAAAATTACTGCTAGTGTAGCAACAGTTACGATTTTGCGAGTTCGCCACATCTTTGGACAGCAGTCAGCTGTCTGAGATCTGAGGAATCTTCCTTCTCTTTCTCACTGTAGAAGCTCCACTGAAGCGGGACAGATCTCAGTTAGAGTGATTGATTTGATTCCTGAGCATTCCACCTTCACCAGCCTCTCCAGGGTGCTTCACAGGTTCTGTGCAAGTAAGGACATGTGCAGGAGGCCAAATGCAGAACACTCCACCTACCTAGGGGCTCATTGAAAACACTGCTCTTTGTCTAAATGCACAGTTGGTAAGAAAGTGCCTAGCATGCATTATAAGCATTTAAACTGTGTTTTGGGCCAGCACTATAATAAATTGCTAGGAAATGTTGCAGATATCGCCAAGGCTCTACAAATGTGCAAGTAATCTTTTAAAAGTCTGAGCAAAGATATGCCCATAATTCTTAGTGCTTGTATTTGCAAGACTACACCATATTGTGACATGTAGGAATATAAATCAGGAAGGCATACAGAATACTCTTACACATTTTGGGCTTGACGTTTTTTTTTACAATTGCATTTGTAGGTCAAAAAGCCTATGATGCACTAATCCAAACCCCCAACATGGTAGTTTGGCTGAAAGTTCCCATCCTAAAACAGCTGCCCATGTGTGCAAAAAATAAGCCAGTACACCTGTAATGGGAAAAAAAATATGTGATCTCTGTCATTTTGACCGTGGCATTATTGTTGGTGCCAGACAGGCTGGTTTGAGTATTTCTGTAACTGCTGATCTCCTGGGATTTTCATGCACAACATAATTCTCTAAAATTTACTAGAATTTATCTAGTTCTATCTATTTCTCTAGAATTTATCTAGAATTCTCTAGAATTTACTCACAATGGTGTGAAAAACAAAATACATCCAGTGAGTGGCAGTTCTGCGGATGGAAATGCCTTGTTGATTAGAGAGGTCAGATGGTTGGTTCGAGTTGACAGACAGGCTACAGTAACTCAGATAACCACTGTTTATACCTCGGGTGAGCAGAAAAGCATCTCAGAATGCACAACACATCGAACCTTAAGGTGGATGGGCTACATCAGCAGAAGATTACGTTAGGTTCCACTCCTGTCAGCCAAGAACAGAGCGCTGAGGCTGCAGTGGGCACAGGGTTACCAATACCAGGCAGTGGAAGACCGGATAAATGTAACCTGGTCTGATGAATCTCGATTTCTGCTGAGGCACACAGATGGTAGGCTCAGAATTTGGCATCAACTACATGAATCCATGGACCCAACCTGCCTTGTGTCAACAGTCCAGGCTGGTGGTGGTAGTGTAATGTTGTGGGGAATGTTTTCTCGGCACACTTTAGGGAAGTTAATACCAATCAACCATCGCTTGAATGCCAGAGCCTATCTGGGTATTGTTGCTGACCATGTGCATCCCTTTGAGGCCACAATTTCCCCATCTTCTAACAGATATTTATAGCATGATATGCATCATGTCACAAAGCAAAAGTCATCTCAAACTGGTTTCATGAACGACAATGAGTTCGGTGTTCTTCACTGGCCTTCCCAATCACCTGATGTGAGTGCAATGGAACACCTCTGGGATGTGGTACAACAGGAGATTCGCAGCATCAATGTAAGACTGACAAATCTGCTGAAGTTGCATGATGCGCTCATGTCAACATGGACCAGAATATCACAAGAATGTTTCCAACATCTTTTAGAATCCATAAAACGAAGAATAGAGGCAGTTTTGAGAGCAAAGGATTGCCATACCCAGTATTAGTATAGTGTCCCTAATAAAGTGCTCAGTGAGTGTATTTGCAAATACAAAGCAGACAGGCATGTTAGCATGAGTAAAGATGTGCATTTAAAATACGAGCATGAGAGAGAAATTAAATTAGTTTTTTTTGGATTACGGGGGCGGGGCGTGGCATGGCGTAGTGGATTTGCCTGGTGCCCGCTGTGTGGCAGGTCTGGGATTCAAGCCTTGCATGGGGTGCCTTGCGACGGACTGGCGTCCTGTCCTGGGTGTGTCCCCTCCCCCTTCGGCCTTGCACCCAGCATTGCCAGGTTAGGATCCAGTTCACCGAGACCCTGCTTGGTGCAAGTGGTTGTTTACATTGATTGGTTGATTTTTTGGAGTAGTCTAACTGATTTATACATTCCTATTGTATTAACTTGTACTGTGGTGCAGTATGTAGTGCTGCCACCTCACAGCACCTAGGTTGCTCGGCTGTGGATATGAATCTGACTCAGGCTGTGTGGAGATTCTATGTTTTCCTTGCATCTGCATGGATTTCCTCTAGTTGATCAGGTTTCCTCCCAAAATCAAGCGGTTAGGGTGAAATGGTGACTCTAAATTGCCCTTAGTTTGTTTATGGATGAGTGTGTGTGTGGCTATCTGGTGATGGACTAGTGTTTACAATTAATTTTTTTTCATGTGTTGCACTGTCTCCAAATGTGTTTTTTTTTTTTCTGAATTATCATGGAAATAAAATAGAGTCAATCCTCAGAATTTCAAAACACTCAAGGGAAGGGGACCCAGAAAAGCTAATGGTCCAAAAAGTCCAATGGTTTTGATTTTAATTTTAGTTTTGAGAGTTAAACTATGTATTCCGTAATACCATTATAAAGAGCAAAACATAATAAACTATTGAGATAAACAATTTTGGAAAATAATTTTAATCATACACTTCAGCGCTTAAATTTCACTAACATACAAAGGAGATCAGACAAACAAACTGCATAAGTGATGCAGTAGGTATCTCTGATGCCTTACAACTCCTAAGCTGCTT
This sequence comes from Scleropages formosus, assembly GCF_900964775.1. NCBI lineage: Eukaryota > Metazoa > Chordata > Actinopteri > Osteoglossiformes > Osteoglossidae > Scleropages > Scleropages formosus. The sequence goes on along the minus strand of NC_041830.1, from coordinate 5,517,290 downwards.
GCTTGGATGGAGGTTTGAATCTGGCTCAGGGTGTGTGAAGTCTGCATGGTTTTCCTACAACTTGAAGGCATGTGTTGAAGAAAGCAGTGGTAAGGCACTAAGTCAAATTCATTTTGAGAGCACTTACATATTTATTTGTGACTTGTACTACTTTTAACTGCACAGTCTGTGTAAGATGTCCATAACTGAATCAGTTGACTACATAACTGTCATGATCTCTCAATCAAACTGGACAACTCACTCATTTTGCCTACCTCCTCGGCTAAGAGTCTGGGAGTGACGATTTACTCAAGTCTATCTTTCTCTCAGCACATCGAAGCCAGAACCCAGACCTGTAGATACATCCTGTATAACATCCATAGGATCCATCCTTACCTCACAACTGACTGCCCAACTACTTGTCCAGGTCATGGTGACTTCCCATCTGGATACTGAAACTCTCTCTAGTGTGGCCTTCCTGCTACTGCCATCAAACCTCTGCAGCTGATACAGAACACTGCTGCATGAGTTGTGTTTGACTTGCCAAAGCATTCCCATGTATCTCCTCTACTCATGTCTCTGCACTGGCTTCCTATAGCTGCCCGGATCAAATTTAAGACCCTGGTTATTGCCTACAATGCATCAATAGAACTTCTCCCAGCTATTTATAGGACTTGATCATCCATTATACCCCAATCAGACCACTTTGCTCGTCTACTTCTGCTCACTTGGTGGTCCCACACACAAAAGGTAAAGCACAGAGGTTCTGGCTCCGTTGTGGTGGAACGACCTCCCACTCCCACTCAGAACTGCTGAATCTCTGTCCACATTTAAAAAGGGTCTGAAAACTCACCTCTTCCAGGCTCACTTTGACCATGATCTCTTAAGTTCATCTAAGGTGTGAATGTTCATGCACCATAACTTTAAGGTCAAGCCCAGATAAACCTTTATGCAGCTACTCCTGTAAAGTAACGTAAATGTTTATACAGTATATATATCTCTAAAAAAATATTACTAGGAAGGTGATTTTGAATCGTGGATGTTTGAATAAAGTTTTATACAGCTACAGATGTGTGAGGAACATTCGTTCATATGGTGAAAGAAACAAATTAACTGCACTTAAGAAGCACACATCTGTAGCAATGTCTCTTCCTCGTAATGTAATGTACAAATTGTATTTTCTGTGAGATGTTCGTCACTTTGGAGAAAAGAGCCTGATAAATGAAAACATGTGAATGTAAAAAAATAAATATCAGGATGATTGTTAATATGTAACATTGAATTTAATTTATTTGGTTTTTCATGTCTCTTTTTCCGTCAATCACTATATTTTTAATGTCAGACGCGTGATGCTGGCATATGGGGTCCCAGAAAGACTGCTTTATTTATTCCAGTCATAGTAAGCCAGAGCAGATCTTAAAGTATTCTTAATCCTCTTACAAAAGTGCTGTGCATATTAATAAAAATAACTGTTTTAATTATATTACAATTGCCACATTTAAAATTACAGATCACCTTTGTGAAAACGAAAAGTTCTTACAGCTTCTGTAACCATGTGACTACAGTAAAACTCATTAAAGAGTTTCACTGGTTCACATGAAGGCAGCACCTCCATCTCACTCTTCATGCCATCGCCCCACCCCTCCAGCCCAACCAAAAAAATGAGGTGGCTACAAAGCCTTGGCTTCTGTCCATTAACTTTGCTATGGCGACCTGAGGGAAGCACTTTAAGTTGAGCTAATAAGCAGCTAACAAGCCACAACAGGGGACACGTACTGGATGCTCTTCAATTGCCACGTTTTATGGGGTTTCGTGGAAAAAAAAAAAAAAAAAAAAAACCCATGATGCAGGCAAAGCAGCTGGGTTTAAATTAGGACTGACTCACTCAATGAACAATGCTACTTATGTGGAACACACTTTCCAGACAGTCCAAACATTAACTGTATCCTGTAAAATTAAAAACATCTCACACACACAGTGTCTACAACTGCTTGTCCTGAGCAGGGTCGGTGCGAACTGAAGCCTAACGTGGCAGCACAGGGCATAAGGCTGGAGCGGGAGGGGACACATCCAAGACGGGACCCCACTCCACCGCAGGGCACCCCAAGCAGGACTCGAACCCCGGACCCACCACAGAGTAGACCCCAGCCAAACCTGCTGTGCCACTGCATAAAATTTTTTATTTGCAGCCAGAACTTGAGAGATTACAACTGCAGGATTTTTCAGTCTAGAGCATATATGCAGAAGTGGTCTCATACATTTTGAATCATTTAGTCCAAAGTCAATTCTTTGGCGAAGACAATCTTGTTATTGGGGGATAGTGGTGCAGCAGGTTCAGCCAGTGCCTGCTGTGTGGTAGGTCTGGGGCTCAAGCCCTGTTTGGGATGCCCTGCAACAGACCGACGATGTCCCGTCCTGGGTGTGCCCCCTCAGCCCTGCACCCTGTGCTGCCGGGCAAGGCTCCAGCTCCCTGCGACCCCCCCGGGACAAGCAGCTGTTGACGATGGATGGGTGAATCTTGTTATTCTTCCTATTACTTATATTAGCAGAATGTGCTGCCACATTAACACATATTTTTTACATGTAATTGTTTAAATGTAGGGGGGTGCGGTGGCGCAGTGGGTTGGACCACAGTCCTGCTCTCCGGTGGGTCTGGGGTTCGAGTCCCGCTTGGGGTGCCTTGCGATGGACTGGCGTCCCGTCCTGGGTGTGTCCCCTCCCCCTCCAGCCTTACGCCCTGAGTTGCCGGGTTAGGCTCCGGTTCCCCGTGACCCCGTATGGGACAAGCGGTTCTGAAAATGTGTGTGTGTGTGTGTTTAAATGTATCTTGAGGAATTTTGTCCTCTTGAGCCATGTACTGCGTTTTCCTTTTTGTCTACTTTCTTTCTTTATTAGGGCTGGACAATTCCAGTCATCAGGAAAAGTCACAGTTAGATTTACACATCTCTGCCACAAAAAAAAAAATAAAAAACTCTCTGACATGGTAAGTTAAACTCATTTAACCGCACTTTTTCCACAGAAAGCCTAATTTAGCAGTGGGCTGGCTCCAAATGTTCATAAACTACATGTTGCAGATTCAAGGTACGATTATTAACATTCTCGCTTTTCAAAAGCTCCCTCGAAACGTTGCCGAAATGCTGCCGATCTCACCAACTTCAAACGCGACTTCTGCTCTTCACCCGACTTCCGTTCATAAAAGGGGCTTTAAAGAGGCTCTGCTTGGTTCCGTCGCAGAAAACCTTCACACCTTCAAATCACAACACCTTCATTAGTAGAGCAATAAGAAACCCAGAGACCTCGTTTCATTCCTTATGCTGGATCACCGGTGCGATATCTTCCCCAAGAAACCATGCAGGAGTCAGAAGGGCTGCCTCATTTCCTCTTCCTTCCGATTCTGAGCATTTCTGTCGTGGTCTTAGCTCATCATAAGAAGACCACAGTTGACAAGACACACAACTATAGTGGAAGTAAACCAAACATTACTACTGCTATCTATCTCAACAAAGCTCTAACATGATGAGTACGCTCTTGGTAGTACCGCTCCAAGTCTTCAACTTTCATTATTTACAACCTTGTCTGTTTAGGGAGAACTGGTAGTCTAGTGGTTAGTGCTACTGTCTTTAGACTGAATGGTTGTAGTTTTGATCCTCACCTCTGGCTGTAGTACCCTTGAGTGAAGTACTTACCCTAAAGCTGCTCTAGTAAAATTACCCAACTGTATGAATGGGTAAATGATTGCAAACATGTAATAATTGTGACCTTAACATTGTAAGTTGCTTTGGAGAAAAGCACCAGCTAAAGGAATAAATGTAAATATACCAACGTGAATGCTTTTACCCAAAGCTTTTTTAGTTTCTCATTATATCTGTTAAGAAAGCGAGATAGTGACTAAACTAATGCAGTTTGGTGAATGGTGCCAAAGCAGTGCCTTTCCAGCGGTTTGTGCACACAAACTAGAGGCTACTGTCCAGCTCTTAACCTGAGTTAGAATAGAAAAAAATGTTACCCTTCATGATTTTAGTACTCTTTTAACATTTTCTCTATCGAAAACCTACAGGTGAGTGAGAAAAACGGGTCCGGCTCAGCACTTTGGCACTTTGCTGGGAAAACAGGGTGTTAAATCAGTGCACAAATGAGCATGAATGAAAATCCCTCTTCTTACAAGTTTATAGTCATTGCTAATGTATGGTGCAACAATGACCTAAAATCTGTTTAATGTCATTATCTGTAAAAGTTCAATATGACTGAACAATCGTCAGCTGGGGGGGTGAGATGGTGCAGTGGGTTTGGCCGGGTGCTGCTCTCTGGTGGGTCTGGGGTTCGAGTTCCACTTGGGGTGCCTTGTGATGGACTGGCATCCTGTCCTGGGGGTGTCCCCTCCCCCCCAGGCCCATGCCCTGCATTGCTGGGTTAGGCTCCGGTTGCCATAACAAGTGGCTTCAACAGATGTGTGTATGAGTTGTTAGCCCATCATTCTGTAAATACACCCCTAACTTTCTCCACTACCACTGGATCACAGCTTGCAGAAATATCTTGACATTACTATGCTGAGCCCCAGCTATCGCTGCCTTTTGCAGGACATTTTCAGAGAGAAAAGGCTGTGCTTTGAGCCATTCCAAGTGCTTGCAAGGAGCTCCATGCTGTGGTCCAGTACGACTCCACCCAAACCACCAGTCGCGACTCTCATCGCTTAAACTACAGCCTGCAAAGGTCCCATCAAAATGTAGCAAATTACCAGTTCTATTTAAACAATTCCCTGTGTCCATTCACTTTGTGGTTCTCTCAGTGTCCTCCACGCAGGCAGACTGCAGGAAAGAGCTCAGGATGAACAGAAAGGCACAAGATAAGATAGGGAAAGATGGGACCCTCTCCTGGTTTGCATGCTCAGGACGGTGAAGAACACAGCAATCAGGAGACAGAATACTTTTGGTTTATCTTTCCCAGAAAAGCCTCTGGCTTGTTTAATCATGTGCTGGAAAGAAATGAGCCCAAAGTTATACTTTTTTCGATCTGTTCCCCTTGTTCCTGCCTGCCGGCCTGTGTGTTTCCATTCCAGGGATTACTCCCAGTAATGTTGCTGGCAGAGCACAACGGAGATGGGAGTCTTTCCTACTCTGAGCTTAAACTAACAGTCAACTCAGTTCACCCCACCCACTCAGAAATCACACCACATCTCCATCTTTCCAAGCTGTACGTTCAATATCCTCCTCCTGTGATACTTTGTCTATTTACACAAAACGTACATTTCCAGTTTTATGCAGGCATCATTCTCCTCACAGTTTAATTCTGTTAAACAACAGTAAAATACCTTATTTTACAGTTTATTTTACCAATATCATATAATTGAGTAGCGCTGCTGTCTCACAGTGCCTGGGTGGTGCGAGAGGACGTGGGTTCGATCCCCGCTCAGTCTGTATGTTCTCCCCGTGTCTGCGTGGGTTTCAACCGGGTACTCTGGTTTCCTCCCACACTCCGGAGACATGCTGTTCAAGTTCACCCGGAGTGTGTGAGTGACAGAGAGAAAGTGTGTTCCACTGATGTATGGATGAGAGACCCAGTGTAAGTAGTGTATCTAGCAGTGTAAGTCACCACGGTGAATAAGGTGTGTGAGCTAGTAACACTACATAGAGTTCATTGGAAGTCGCTTTGGAGAAAAATGTCTGCTAAATAAATAAATGTAAATGTAACGTAAATGTAATTGATAATAATGACATGACATTGAAGCCATGCTGACTTTTTAAATCTTTCTTTTTGCTTTTTCACATGCTACTGTAGCCGAATGTGACTTTCTGAATGCAACTTTCTGATGTCCATCAAGACCATGAAGAGAATAATTTCTGAGCAAAGTATTCTTAGATCAAGAGTAACATTCTGCAGCTGATATATTTAAAATTGAGTGGATCATTATAAGAAATGAAAAAAGACCAACTCTTCTACCCCTGGGAGAACATGTCATTGTCAATGCAATAGGATTTTATTGTCTGGTACAGCTGACTGTGGATGAGAAATCTGTTAACAACTGGATCTGGAATGTTTGTTAATGTTACACACTCACCGTGCAGCAGAACATGTCTTTGTTACCACAGTTACCTTCAAGTTACCAGTTCTTTGCATGCAAGGTTGTAACAAATTCTTTGCATTAGTTCAACAGCATTCAATCATCGATCCATTCATTTCACAATGAATGAGTGGCATAACTATGAAAATGAGGATGCCATTATCTTCATGTTAAACAGAGTCTACTCCTACCTGGACAAGACAGACAGCACTATGAGGATCTTGTTTTATTGACTTGTCTGGTGAGTTCAACAACATACAGCCTGAGCTGCTTGGGGAGAAGCTTCGGTCAACGCAGGTAGAGGCATCCATCCTGTGCAAGTTATGGACTGTCTGACTGGAGGACTACAGATGGTCCAGCTGCAGGGTTGGCATTGCAAGAGACAGCACTGTTCATCCTGTATACCTGTGACTTTAATCAAAGCACTGAGCCACATCATCTGCAGAAGTTCTCAGATGATACAGCAATAATTGGGTATATCAAGGACTGGCATGTGAATGATTGTGGAAGCCTAGTGAAAGATTTTGTTGAGTGATGCGAATGGATCCAACTGCAGTTCGACACTGGAAAGCCTGAAGAGATAGTGGTGGACTTGAGGAGATCCAAGGATTCGGAATCAGAATCCAATTTATTTGGCCAAGTATGCACACACATTCAAGGAATTTTGCTTTGGTTCCCAATGGCTCATAGTATAGAGTAGACAAAAAAAAGCACACACACAGACACAACATACATACACACACATATAAAAAACATACACACAAACATTGTTCTTACTAGCACATCATTTCCTGCTACAAATACCTATACGGATGGTCCCCAATTTCCGATTTTTTTTTACTTTACAATGATTCGCCAGCAATAGACATTCAGTAGAAACCGTACTTTGACTTTCGAATTTTGATTTTTTTCCCAGGGGTTACGTTCCCCGAAACTCATCGTAAATCGAGGACCACCTGTATATTTATCAATTTGTCCAATATTACACAGTACTTATTTGTATACCTATACCCACAAACTTATGTAAATATCTCAGTCTTGTTTTACTCAAGTTGCTAATTAATAACCATAGTTACCAGTTATCAGCTGCCCCCAACATTCTGTGTTGTTCTGTAATGTTGTATTTTTTGCCGTGTATAGTTGCACCATGGACCAGGGGAACTGTATTTCATTCTCTCTTGTACTTCTGTATAAGTGTATAATGAAAACAGAGTGAACTTAAACCTTGAAAGTGAACCTTAACCTGTCAACTTTATTTGTATTTTCCCATAAGTCAGTTGGATAAGTATAACCATTCATTAAATACTTTTTGAGAAATTCATGGTGGTGTAAGTTTGATTGCTCCGTACATTTAGAGCTTTTTCAATTTCAAGTATTCATCATTTTTAAAATGTGAAGTACAAACCATTGTGTCATATGCAAATCACACAACGATTCTTCTGGAATAAATAAATACCAGGTCGGAACATTGGAAAGAATGTAAATATGACTTTATAATGTCACCAGCTCTCTACTATTGATACTGATAGTTGATATTGATTTTTGTAAATGTGTGCTTTATGCCTTGTGTTTTTCTTTCCTTATGTCCTTACAATTTATGTCATAGGCTGCTGAGAGGATTCACAGAGTAAGAATTTCATTGTATGGTGTAACGAACTGTTTACTCTACACATGACAATAAACTCTTGAATCTTGAATACTGAATATGCTGAATCCTTTTTAATATCAGGATCTACTGCATTGCTATGAAAATTTTCGACTGACTTCCATTATTTGCAATTTAAAATCTTTGACAACTAAGGAAATTCGGTAGGATTAATCTTAGTCATTTAAATGCGCCCATAGTCTATAATTCTTCATTTGTGTTTACTTTTAATAGCTTTATTTAATTTATATGTCAACTTTGTTCAGAATCAAACTTAACATATCAGCAAGGCAAATGCAAGACAAAATGTAGAGTTGAGCAAAGCCGCATCAAGTCAATAACTAGCAGGAAATTTCAACAAAACAACACATTGCACTAACTACGAGAAAATACCAATGACCCATTCACAATCCAAGCAAAAACGCCAACACAACCATAAATATTTTGGCTGTGCAATTATTTTGTTCAGGCTGACAAAATGTCTCTTGTTTCAGATGACAAACTAAATTGTGAAGACATCAGCTGTCTGTCTTCAGCAGCACTATAAGGGTTGAGTAAAGTTTAAAGCCGTGAGGGAAGAGTTCCAGTTTCATTGTAGTTAGCTATAATCCAGACCTTCAGACACAGCTGTTATAACTGAAGCCAGTAAAAGGAAAACATGAATGGACAGGTATAGACTGGATGAAAGAGGCTTCAAACCAGCTGAGGATCATGTTTTGGGTTATCTGAAAAAGGATGTTCCTCAGATGAATTGGAGACTCTGATTTGCAGTTAGTATGTGTCTGTGGGACTGAATGATGGACAATGTTGTGGGCCAGTGGGCACAAGAGGACGCAACTTCAGTAATCCAAGAGGACGGTTATATAGAGTAGGAGAGGGGGAGGGCAAAATCCAGTGGATGTCTTTCTGAAAGTATGGACTTGAACAGACCACCATTAAAATGTAGTGCAGTAATCTCTGCCATGCACTGTTCGACAACAATAACTGATCTGTTCTGACCCTCTGTGAGAAAGGCAACCATAAAGCTTGGTATGACTAACTCAAGAGGCAGGAAAGTGGCTTCTGTAGTAATGAGATTTCTCAGGACTAAAAGGAGTAACAAGCCTAAAATCTTGTTTAGGGCAGAAAAATCAACCTAGGAAAGAAAAAAATACCAGATTACAACTAGACAATACCAGACCAACTTTGTCAAAGGAAAAGGGAAATATTGACATAAGGAGGGCTATTGGAGGGTTAAGGGGTCTTGATATTTTTTAGAACTGTAAGAAACCTACCAGAACTAAGGGCAAAACTGAACAATGATTTGAATCGAAAAACTCAGGTTTTAATCCAGAAAGATACGTCTTGGGCCTCAGAATACAAATAATTGATATTGTAAACTACTAATGTTTGTCTATTTATTTAATATAATGTGTAAATACACACACACACATTTTCAGAACCGCTTGTCCCATATAGGGTCACGGGGAACCGGAGCCAACCCGGTAACACAGGGTGTAAGGGGACACACCCAGGACGGGACGCCAGTCCATCGCAAGGCACCCCAAGCGGGACTCAAACCCCAGACCCACCAGAGAGCAGGACTGTGGTCCAACCCACTGCGCCACCGCATCCCCGCTTGTGTAAATACATCAAATACTCAATGACCGTTTTACAGAATGTTTCTTTCAAAACGTTCAACTTTGTTTGTAGGGTTTATTTTACAAAAATCCAAATAGTGATTAATTAATGAAAGGGTGTCATTTAGAACACAATATTTATGTTTTTCTCATTAAAAATTCCAGCGAGACATGTATTGCAACCTGATGACAAGTTGCGACTGACAAGCTGTGCCACACAGTCCACCTAAAATTGCACCAGCCATATTTCTTCTTATTTAGGTTTATACCAGAAAACCAGCTCCAGACACAATCCAGTCAGCATTTTCTGCTTTTTCTTTACATCTGGATGAAAGAAAGCACACGGTCGTACCACCTGTTTTTAGTGAGAGGGACTATGAAACACATACAACTAATAATTTTGACAAAACAGGCTTTTACCACTAGGGGTTTTCCCAAAAATACAGTATATATATATATAAATTTTAGATTGTAACAAAATGTGGGCCCTACAGGCAGCAAAAACATGTTGTCGGAGGATATATTTCACTGAAATCTTGCAGGAAATGTCTGTCACACCAGCTAAGTCCTCTGCAAGTGAAAATTAATAATTTGATAATGAATTTAAAAGTACAACATAATAACATAACGTGGAATATATTCTTGATTGTTCAGACCTTGGTGTCATTCAATGTATGGAACTAAATTAAATTAAATTGAATTTTGTGAGCAGTGGCGCAGTGGGTTTGGTCAGGTCCTGCTTGGGGTACCTTGTGATGGACTGGCGTCCCATCCTGGGTGTGTCCCCTCCCCTCCAGCCTTCCGTCCTGTGTTGCCGGGTTAGGCTCCCGTTCGCTGTGACCCCACTTGAGACAAGTGGTTTCAGCCAGTGTGCATGTGCATGTGCGTGTGTTTGTTTGAATTTTGGGACATAAGAAAAGATCGGAAAAGAAAAGGCCTAAACCTTTAGTATAAAGGGAAGTTTGTCACCAAAACATTCTGGTGGCCAGCCTTCCATCACTTAATATATTATAGCCCTACCCGGATAAGTATTACCTGAAGAATATAAGAAGTCCTTTAAACCATTCTTCAGGAATAAAAGTGACTCCAAACTGCTACTTACTGCACACATCATGTTATTATGTTGTGCCAGTTCTATGTGATAAAGGCTTGAACATTATTTGCTCTGGATTACTTTCTATGACCAGCTTGCTAAATGCAGGTTTATGTGGCTATAGTATCTATTTGTCATCCATGAGTATCCATCACCAGTTTATCCAAGATGTTCGCTTAAAGATGGCCATTTTTTTCCGTGTTAACTCGACAGCTTCTTAATGGAAAGGTGCCGTATTACCTGTTCTTTGCCATTAGTAGAAAAAGTAGTCAAAGCATCTTGATCTGTTATATGCAGTGAGGCTTCAGGTTCGTTCACCTTTCAGAGAACTTTGATAGTGTTGATACTGGACCAAGTGACATGGTGGCACAGTGAGTAGCATCCTGCATGGCGTAGCGCTTCTGGTACTCCGGACCACTGTGAGCCTGCATTAGGGCATGCATTTATCGAGAGTGAGTGACACCGCACCCATCCCGGGTGCCCAAAATACGTGTAGCGAAAAATCAAAAATGCATTTCTTAGAATTTGTACAACCATTTCAAACGAAAAAAAAAAAATGTGAAAGATGTAAAAAGACAGAAACCTGCTAACATATACAATCGAAATTTTAAAAACGTCATTGCAAGCGTTGAATTGTTAATACCAAAACCTTTTTCAAAATATATGTTATGAGGTGGTTTGCCGTTTTTATTGGTTTTGTTACGATCATTTGCAAGGCACAAGGGACCTATGGAGCTGTAAAACTTCTGAACATCAAATCTGCAAATAATACAATCAGTAAATAAAAAAATGGGCTGTCACTGCCACATTAGCAAGCCTTTTCATGTTTCTTCAAGGCCAGATGATGAAAGATTTGGCAGGAAACTTGTGTATAGTCATCCTGCACTGGATTTATTCAATGCAACAGCTACAGTAACAACATCCCAATAAAAAGGTTCTTCTGCTGGTGCATAATGTTTAATACAATTGTTATCAACTCATAAAGAATATAACTTTCTGATACATTTACATTTATTCATTTAGCAGCCGCTTTTGTCCAAAGCGATGTACATCTCAGCAAAAGTACAATTTATGCATTACATTAAGAGAAAGGATAAACTAAACAGCTGTATTAATGTAAATAAAAATTAGAATGTGTACCAGTTTCTAGAGAAACAAAACCACATAGTGATACGTTAGCAATATTTCAATAAATTATTTTTTACATTACACAAATTTGGATACCTCAAAGAATGTTGTTACATGCAAGAAAGTTTCCTGCAGGAGTTTCCAGAGAAAACATTTCATACTCAAAAATGCACTAAGAACATTGTCCTGTTGAAAGAAAATTATGATTATCAACAGCATGCGAAAGTGAAGTAACAGTAGATCTTTAAAAAAAAAAACGCTAAGTGGCCTATTTACCCGAAAAGTGTAATTCATTTTTGGAACGAATTTCTTCTTTTCAGAGTCGATCAAAAAAGTCACCTTTAAGAAAATGCTGACTTAATGGCTTTGCTTAAACTAAGTATCTTCAGGTTATACACATCTGAGTCGTTTCATGCTCGTTACGTTAGTGTGTTATCATGTTAAGACGAGTCTGCACTTTAACTTTTACTTTTTATCATGCGATTCCAATTATTCTCAACACAAAGCCTCGGAAGATGATGTGGCACATCCGTCAGACAAGAATCGCATTCCTTTCGCGTCAGATTCATTGTTGGGAGTTGCACTGCTCGTATTAGTCCCAGACATGAGAAGGAAAAAAGCAGTACACAAAAAAAAAAAAAAAAAAAAAAAATGGGCGTTGGATTGGATAATGGTTCCCTGCATAAAAACTGCAACGTGTCCATGGTAGAACGAGAGCTCTTTGAAATTATGCCAGATTTCCTCCTCCAAGTCTTCATTTTGTCTGAACGCGCATGCCTGTGATTTGCTTGAGGTTGTCAGGGTTAGCAGGCCCATGAACAAAAGTATTGCCTTGGGTAAAACACCAGTGTGTCAGCGCCAAGCAACTTGAGATTCTTTGCAGTTAATATGAGTTTAGCATGGGATTTATCAGGTGCTTTTCCTGTGTATAATGTCATATAGAAACATAAACACCTGTGCATCCCCTCTTATCGCTGCCGTCTTGTATGAGGTGCTTTTAGAAAGTTGGGAGTACGTTTCTTGTGCATGTTACATTTTCATCGTTTTTTTCCACAATTTTTTATTTATATGCACTCAAGGTGTATTCAGTCTTTTGTGAGAAAGTTTTTTTTTCTTTTTTTGTCCCAAAAAAAGTTCATTGTTAGGTAAGCATATGCTTTGAATATAATTATAGCCCATGATTTTAATTGTAGCTTAGGGAAGCTTTTTATTTAAGAAAACTGCAGAGACATTTTCAATTAAAACAATTGTGTTATTATGGAGTAACTAAGCACCGCACTAAAACAATTACCTTACCCTGTCATTCTTACTTAAATTCTTCTTAAAATGAAATAAAAGCGTTTATTTAAAAAAAAAGAAAAAAAAAGAAAAAAAAAAAGGTGTGGCCACTAATAGAACAGTTGAGTTGTACCAAACCTACAGGCTACAGAAATAAAAAACAATGATAAAAGTTTAAATAACACATTTATTGACGTTTTTAACCGTTGTGTAAAATAAACAAAATATATTTAGACGTCTATATTGTTTTATGCAATTATTATGCTATATTCCGCAATCAGCTTCAACAGAATTAATGTTTCTGTGTCTCCAATAAAAAAAAAAAAAAAAACCACCTTCAGTCATTTGCATATGTTAATTAGCAAATTATTGTAACAACCGCGCGAATGTGAAAATTAGCGAAAAATAAAACGACACCGTGGCAAATTCCATTTCTGCCATTTAGGGAGTTTTTTGTTTGTTTGTTTGTTGTTTGTTTGTTTTGCAGTCTGGACGTCAAGCGTTGTGTTATGCTCATCGGTGCTAAATTAATTTATTCAGATAACCGTGTCGCGTTTTTTAAGTCTGCGAAAAACCGTCGAAATCGACTTACCAAAAATGCAAACATGTAGTGCATAAAAAACACGTGCAATTTTTAACCCCCCGCATGCATATCCTCATAAAAAAAAAAAAAACAATAAATGAGCAAAAAACGAAAACGAAGCGACATTCATTCATTGTTATATGCTCCACTTAATTACAATATTTAGTGTCAAAAAGGGTCCGTGGCTTTCCGATGGCCTCTGGAGAGGACATGCCTCCGTGTCGCACCGAAAAAAAAGAGCAGAGACTTTAGAAAACGTCCGCCTTCCGAAGGGGCAGAAAAAAAAAGTTAAGAAGAAAGTTGTATGGGAGTTTGGCGGAAGGGCCAAGAAAAGTTCCGAGACGGTGAAGGAGGGACTTCGGCGGACGAACATGCGACGTTCATGTGGCGCGTGCAGCACCTCCCCGAGCTCGCGGGATATAAAAGCGCGGGCTTTCCGTTTGTTTGGGCAGTAGGGAGTTTCTGCTGGGGTCTGGATTGGAGATAACACGCGCCGGACCCCGCCTTGTATGACTGGAGTCTAAAAGGGAAAAAGGACCCCCTCTCGCCTCAAAGAGTCTACATGTCTAACATTTAGACATGTTCAGCTTTGTGGATATTCGGTTAGCGCTGTTGCTCGCAGCGACAGCACTTTTGGCAAGAGGTCAAGGCGAGGACGACAGTGAGTAAAAAAAAAACTTTCTCTCTTCTTCATTATCTTCCCTGCCTGCTCGCGAATATATTATATATATATATCGTTGCGAAATGAATCAAAATGAACAGCGCAACATTTAAATTTGGTGTATTATTTACTCCGATGCGGGTGTGTTTTCAGTGGATGCTCTATGAGGATTGACTGTGGTGGTCCTGCAGAAAATATGTTCAAATTGTTAACGTCATGTATCCTCCTCAGAATTATTCTTGTGTAGCTCTTGGGACACTTTTCTTTTTGTTGAGTCTTGGTACAACCGTACATCATCATGTTTTTTTTTCGGGATGTTCTCAGCATCCCATCATCATGGGCATGTTCACTCACTGGCTGCAGTTCTTGTCCTCCAGCCCAGGATTCAGGAAAAAAAGGTTTTCCAAAAAAAAAGCTGCTCTGGAACTTGGAGTTGGAGTCGAATAAACCAGGACGGAATAAAAGGAAAACTAAATCATGCAGTACAAAATCTGTTTGTCAGGTGTTACTGGCAGCTGAGGGGGAAAAAAAAGAAATAAAATTCCTTAAAGTTTAACCATGGGGTGTGTTAGATAGATGTTCCATCTAAGTATAATAATATGTTGGCGTGTCGCTTGGGGTGCCAAGTATAGCTGGACTGATTCCAGTTTTAAAACACAAGAGAAAAGTCTTCTAGAAGGAAAACAGCAGGAAAACATTTGATTTTCGTTCCGAAAAAGTTTTCCTCTTGATTCCGTTGCGTTTTCATATCAAACTTTAGGCGCAACTGTTTTTTTTCTTTTTTTTCCTGCCAATTTCTCAACGGACGAAAGCGCTAAAAAAAATCTAACGGTTTAAAAGGACTAATAATGACGTGAAAGGCGACTCGTACACTCACCCGTGAAGCCAGGTGGTAAATATAGATAAATGTTTTTACATGCGGTTTTACGAGGCTGTAGGAAGTAGTACAGAGAGAGAACATCGAAGAGTTGGGAACTGGAGAAGGTCTGGACATCATTTCATTCCCCCGTCATTTGAGATGCGGGGCGAGCGTTTAAAACACTGTATCTTGTGGTCCTATACTGCCCCTCAGTGGTACTTTGGTGTATTGCAAAAAAGAGTCACGCCCCCCACCCCACCTACCACTGGACACACACACACACACACACACACACACACACACACACACAGCCACACCCATCCAGCCATACTGGTGCACATCCTCATCCAACCCCTATTACATATTTTCCAGTAAGAACAGTCTCCAAAGTCACTTATGAAACGTGAAGTACATCACAGTTAAACAGTCATGGATGTATCTCTTGACCGAAGCAGATTTCCACTGTAGGGTCAGCAAAGTATCCAAGAGTCCAGAAGCCTTATTCATTAACTGCTCATTAAGGTGCTAATTAACCCACTGCCACTCCTTGGGTTGTCAGCAGTTACAAAGTATAGTGTCCATCGTAGTACATCACAGTTTTAAATGTAAAGATTTATAATGCTGTACAATGTGTGTGAAATAAGATCTTAACATATGTAACAGATGTAATCTAGGCAAAGGGGGACTTTTAAATGTAGCATTGTTTTTGTAAGTGAAAGGCCGTGCTGGTACTATGCTCTTTATGTATTTCGCTTGTACTTGTATATGCAAGTGTGTACTGATTTTCATGTTATCTAAGAAATTAAACATAAAAAACAAACTTGTATGGTGTGTCAGCTATGGAAAAATGTTCACGCTGGCATTATTGCTAACAATAATAATAATAACAGTAGTAATAACATAGAAGCATGGAAACATTTTTTACACATTCGTCTAGTTCTAGTGCAGCAAACAGCTGCATGCCTAAATACACCATAGCCTAAAGGTTGGCTAATTTCTTCATTATTAGTGTTTTGAGCTTCATTGTACTTAGTTGTGAAGGTTGTATATAGATCAGTCAAAGTTGCCTTCTGTGCTTGTCTTTAACATTTCAGTCAGTTACCACCCCTGATACGCAGGCTCCCCTAGAGCTGACCTCCTGGAGTGGTTACAGGTCAATAAGCATCGTCATCTAAACACCTTCTTGAAATGTTTGTGTCAATTACAGAATCAAATTCAGTCTGTTCGTGGCAAGGACAGGAGTACAACGACAAAGATGTGTGGAAACCTGAGCCCTGCCAGATCTGCGTATGTGACAGTGGCTCTGTCATGTGCGACGATGTGATCTGCGAAGACATTGACTGCCCCAATCCAGAAATCCCATTCGGTGAATGCTGCCCCATTTGCCCGGAAGATAACGGTATGTTCAAATCCCATCTCCTCTCACTCTTAGTTCTGTGTCATCTAGTAATCTTACTCTGGCTTTGCAGCCCAAAGTCTTCTTTCAAGGCCTTGCTCTTCCAGTGAGGCCATAGCCTCTCAACAGGAGAATACAGTGAAGGATCAACCTGCATTAAATTTCAGTCAACTGAATTGTTTCTGCTGTGAAATTACTTCCTTTTAAGAATTGCTTAAAATGTGCTTTTAATTCTATCGTTAGATTTACTCAAAGGACATTGTTTGTACTTGTATTTGAAGTAGTAGTTTTGTTTCTTGTTTGTGCAACCTTTTTAATTAAAATTAAAAGAGAACTTGAAGAAGAAGTACTGCATTGCCTCTTTAGTGCCATTCTATGCAACAACGTTAAATACAGGCCATGTAGGTATTAAAGGCTTATGTATTTCATGATGTCTGTACTTGAATGTGACTTTAAGATTTTTCTTATGTAGAACTGTTAAGCAGCTGCAAGGAAATGTATTTAATGAACTTGTTCAACACGCATAAGTGCAATAGTTAAATAATCTGATTTCCTGTTATTTTCACAGGTCCCCTGCAGCCCGAGGTAAATTCACTTTATGTATATTACTTATGTATACTTTACATGGAGAGGCTGCTTTTTTTCACCAGGTTTAACCATAATATGCGTATATGTATGCAATATGTTATTGTAATAATACCATGATTGTATAATATGATTATATAATGTTATTTGCAGTATTTATTTAATTTGTGATTAAATCACAGTAGGGATCAATTATGATTATGGATTTAAACTTAACTTTGGTATAATAAACTCTATATATGAAAGCACTAGAATGATGGTGAAGTCACTGTCTTCAAAGAGGTTCTTTGCATGGACTGCAGTGCCTGAAGGACTCAGAATCATACTTAATTTGTGTAGATAAAATTAACATTTGAACTCCTCACTTTGTAGGGACCCAAGGGTGACCCTGGACCTAAAGGTGACAGGGTAGGTTTTCTGTCTTCGCTCATGAGGAATCCAGACATGCTGCATGTCTGTTATGGAGTGTGTATTCTGCCAGTAAAAAAAATGCCGTAAATTAAATATTGAAAAAGGTTCATGGGTTATATCAATTTTCCATTAATATATTTAGATTTTTTTCTCATAGTAAGTAAAGCGCCACAATTTATGTGAGATGTACAAGTACGTTAAGCTCCGTTGTGTAGTAACGCCATGTACAAATACAGTAAATATAAATGACAACATGTAGTATGGGATATGATTTTTCTGTTTTTGGAGCTTAAATTATGTCTCTGCTTCTTGCTTTACAATTTCACTCAGATTATTTGTCCATGTTTTCTCCCAACAGGGTGTCCCTGGGCCTCCTGGCAATGATGGCATCCCCGGACAACCAGGCCTCCCTGGGCCTCCTGGACCTCCTGGACCCCCTGGCCTTGGCGGAGTAAGTTCCTGGTTGAGATGTGAAAGGCTTTCTTCCAGCCAGCATGGCCTTCTCCGCAGTACTGTTGCTGTGCTCTTCAGCACTGGCTGGGTGGACAGCGCACAGGTCTTGCTCCACAGAGCTGAAGTGGGGAATGAGTAGTTTGAAAGGTCTTTGGCCTCATATTCTGAAAAGCATCTAGAAACACCCATTGTAGTGCCTATTTTTATTATGAAACGATGACATAATATCGCTCTAATATTTTTTCTTAGACCCATGAAATACATGGCTTCTCTTTGCAGCCTTGTAGTATACCATAACTGAAGTTGTTTAAGCAATACCGCAAGTGAATTTATTACCAATTGAGGATGACCTACTAAAGTTTTACAGCATAAGGACATTGTAAGAACCATTTTTGTCCTGTTTCTCTCTCTAGAACCTTTCTCCCCAAATGTCTTATGGCTACGATGAGAAATCTGCTGGTGGACCTGCAGTTCCTGGCCCCATGGTATGGAGTGGCTTCTAGCTGCATCCCTTTGTGTTTTAATTCCATGAAAGAACAATACTGGGGCTCCAGCTATGTTGGACTAACTGCACAAGGGATATGAATAAGTTAGACAGCAGCCCTTTGTCTTTTATTTTAAGAAGTCTTTTGTCTTTTATTTTGAAAGATTTTTCTTTTAATTTTTAATTTTATTGGAAGAAATTTACATGCAATAATACCTTCCTTAACAGTTGGAGGAAAACTATTTAAGGTTTCCCATCCAACCAGGAAATATTATATTCTGTTTGCACACTTAAAGATTGGTGTTTTTCTTGTTGTTTTAAGGATCATTGACATGTCTGACCTTTAAATACTCTTAGTTTGGCAATATATAGTTATTGAAAAACAGTTGTAATAAAAACTGCCATCAGACTATTGATGATCATTTAATTTTTTTCTCTCTGCAACAGGGTCCTATGGGTCCCCGTGGTCTCCCTGGTCCTCCTGGACCTTCTGTAAGTGTTACTTCATTAACTTGGTTTCTTTGTGTATGAATTCCAGAGTACAGCATGATGGAATTTCTAATTACAGTTTTTAAAATGTATTTTTCTGCCATCATAAAATGTATTCTAGAAAAGGTCATGCTTGAGACTTTAGCTGTGCCACTACTGAACATGCAAGAATGGCACAATGATAGCACTAGAAATGAGACTGACATTTTCTACCAACTCCTAGGGACCCCAAGGTTTCACTGGCCCCCCTGGTGAGCCTGGTGAGCCCGGTGCTGCTGTGAGTATCCTGACCATAACCAACTAGTCCCTTCTATGCACACTTATGACATTGATGCTCTTGCACACAGTTTCTGCTTCAACAATATCCTACTGCCCTCAATTGGCAATACACTGCATTAACTCAAAACAAAACTGGTTTTCAGAAATTTAGCATTGTTGCTTCCTGTGACCTCTTTATTATGATAGAATTTCTGTTTGTATTTGACATCATATACAAAGAGTAATTATTACAATATTTTGTAACATTTCTCTTATGTATTTCTTTTTTTTTTTTATCAGTGTCTTGAATCATATAGTAAATCCTTCTGACACATATTTTCCTGCCTCTTTAATCATTCACATTTTTGTGTCTGTTTTAGGGTCCAATGGGTTCCCGCGGCCCACCTGGCCCCCCTGGCAAGAACGGAGAGGATGTGAGTAACCAGGCATTCTGATCTCTGTGCTAAACCAAGTACTTCATCTGACATTCCCTCCACTGAACCCTAGACACCTAAATTCACTTACCTGACTTCAAACATCAGATCATTGTCTTTACTTACACCGTACCTTCAGATATAAGTCATATAATATGGTCTAATCACAATCTGGTTTAACCTTGATTAGATAATAAGCCAGTAATGTAGCCTGAAAGCACCACAGTCCCTTGAGCACATCACGTTCTTCCTACTGAAACTGTAAACCCCTCTTTTCCCTCTTTGTTCTGTTTCTGTCTCGGCATTGTCGTTTGCAACAATAAGCTGGTCTACAAAGATTGTTCAACTCTGCTGTTTTTTATCTGCATATTTTCTGTCTTTCAGGGTGAGGCTGGCAAATCTGGTCGCCCTGGTGAGCGTGGTCCAGCTGGCCCACAGGTGAGTTCTCCAGTCACGCAGTAGATAAAGACACAAACAACTGGTGAGGAATTGATTCATTGTGATGCTGTGTAACGGTGTATGGAATGTTAGGGTAAGTTGGTCTAAATTCAGTTTGTCAGTAACATCTTCGTCTTTCCATAGTGCTGTTCCATTCTTTTAAAGTTGTGAAGTATTAGTGATGTTTCATTGCCAAAGGCACTAGTCTCAGACAGCTTTTTGCAGTGAGTCACTCTCTTGTCTTTCCCTCTTCCACAGGGTGCTCGCGGATTCCCCGGAACCCCTGGACTCCCCGGAATCAAGGGACACAGAGTGAGTCACGATGGATCCAGAACATTGACACAAACCCATATGAATGTTGGGGAAGGCTTCCTTTAACACTGTTCTGCATTTTCCAGGGCTTCAGCGGTCTAGATGGAGCTAAGGGAGACACTGGCCCTGCTGGACCCAAAGTGAGTGCTGGGTCAGCTGATGTCAAAAGCACATGTCAACAATGTTACTTGTACTGGAGATCTTAGCTGGGATGTGTGTTTTCTAACAGGGAGAGGCTGGTGCCTCTGGTGAGAATGGAGCTCCTGGTACAATGGTGAGTGATCTTCTCCCAACTGCTCCTTGTAAATATTAACCATTTTTGTTTGCCATGTTTTAAAGATACATTGAAATGTTGTGATGAAATTTCCATACATGGAAATGAACATCATTAAATGATCAGTCTCTTGTATATAATCCATGAAAATATTGTTACAAATGACCATGGAGCATAACGTGTCCTTGTTTTATGATATTACATACAATTGAGGTTGGCATTAACATTCGCCTCTTTGGCCCTCTTCTTACTTAGGGTCCTCGCGGTCTCCCTGGTGAGAGAGGTCGTCCTGGTCCTTCTGGCCCTTCTGTAAGTATATTCCAGAGTCACCATCCCTTCCACTGGACAGTTTTTACTATGCATATACAGTATAAGTCTGTAATGAGTAGATCTAAGTAAAGTGTGTACTATAGCCACTTCTATTAGGCTTGTCCGGCATTAGTGTGCATCAGATTAAATGCTGTATCAAAATGCAGTGTCAAACAGAATCCTCCACTCTGTAAAGGAAGCGATTGCTTCATAATTTTAGAGGCGTGGACCTAGCACTTAGGCTACCCTATTAATTTATGTATTTTCCATTAAAAATGAAAATAGAATCAAGTAATTCTCAGTTATCCACTTATGTAAGGTCTGCTCTTTTTACTGTTTGTCTTTAAGCAGTGACTATGATGTGAACGACCTAAACGCGTTTTCTATTTGATCAAGATTCCTCTGCATATAACTTTCAACTATTTTAAAAAGATTGTAAACTCTTGTATTAATATGACGAAAAATGCTTTGTATTGGAACCATAAGCTCTAAATGAAAATACAACATATGATAAAAATTTTGGTGCTGACAAATCCAAAAAAATTATGTTTTTGCTCTTGTCAAGATTAACTCTAACAAGAATGTTTTCTGGTCAGGTGTTGATATTTATACATCTTTTGCAAGTCATAGCTGTGTCCTTTGTATATTATGTATGAAAATAAAAGCTGTAGCCTCTGCAAAATCGAGCAAGGAACATAATGTAACACCACAGCAATCAATACTAGCAGTTGAATTAAACTGAAATGTACACGTTTTATTTATGTGTAACACAGTGTAGAGCAGCATGTAGTGTAGTATTAGAGAAGTTGCCTTTGGACTTAGCAATCACAGGGTTGAATCCCAGCCTTTGCTTTAATACCCTGGAGCAAGGTACGTTCCCTGAATTGCACCAGTAAAACTACCCAGCTGTGTAAGTGGCTAAAATAATTGCAGGCGGCTGGTCGTTGCATGTTGCTTTAAAAAAAAAAAGCATCAACTAAGTGGAAAAATGTAATTGTCAATGTATAATATGTATAAAAACTGTAATGTTCACGTCAGGAAAAAATCCACAACCTTGTCAGGTGGAAATTTAAATAATATAGAAATCTGTTCCGTTATCAATCAGTAGTACAATGATAACGCCTCAATGGTTCAATGCTTTTATGAATGTTCCAAGTTGAAGTGAAAGTGTATGAAGTACAACGGGTAAATGTCATACCAAATTTGTTTCTGATGAATTATAACTGCATTAAGAATTGAACAATAAGTATAAGATTCTGTATAGACTTACTGTTAGAATCTTGTTACAATTTTTTAGATCACTGTTTTAATAAATTTAATGTGTTTCCTCCCTTATTGTAGGGTGCTCGTGGTAACGATGGTGCTTCTGGAGCTGCTGGACCTCCTGTAAGGACATTTAGCAATAATTTGTAATCTTTCACCAGCACATGTTATCCCTCATTCAGTTTAACATTAGGAGAAGTAGGAGTGCGTCAGTGATCTAATGCATGTACAGATCAAAAGTTCAACACTGTATATGGGAGGTAGAATAATGCAGTTGTATTCTGTAAAAGTCATTATCATGCATGTAAACATAAACCAAACACAAACTTTCAAAAAATCCCTCATAGCCATCATGATATTAGTGTTACAATGTTGAATATGATTTAGATTTAATGTGACTTTTCCTTGAAATTAAGGGACCCACTGGCCCAGCTGGTCCCCCTGGATTCCCCGGAGGTGCTGGACCTAAGGTGAGATGTGCCATTTCTGTCCTGTGCTATACCTCTGATCATACCTGTCAAGAATGAGTTGGTCAGCTGGAGACATGTGATTGTCATACATTTTTCTGTGATATATTTTGGGTCTGCTCCAAATGAACTACAAAATGTTTAGGTGTCATTTGGGATTTAACCTTAAAGGTAGAGGCAGGCTATATTAAAGAATGGAATGTAGTTTTAGCATAAAAAATACCATTTAGTAACTTGTTTAGATAAGATAATTATCACAACGGTAAGCAACATTGTTTAGTTTCCCATTGTGAAAAGGGAATAATTTATCCTCAAACTATAATACAAGTTCCCACTGCATAAAATGCTTTTTCTCACACTTCCTCGGCTAATGTACAGCCTTAGTCATCCCATTAAGATAATGTGATGCAGAGAGTCATGTCGTTTGTGAGTGCTAATGTGCTTTGCCTCCTATCACAGGGAGAAACTGGTCCTGCTGGATCTCGTGGTTCTGAGGGACCTCAGGGAGCCCGTGGTGAGCCCGGTAATCCTGGACCTGCTGGCTCTGCTGGCCCTGCTGTGAGTTATTTGGACTGTTCTTAGAACTACAGTTGAATTTTTCTTGACTTGAATTGTAGTAATAATCTGGTCCTCTTTTCCTTTTCTCCCATAGGGCAACCCCGGTTCTGATGGTGCTCCAGGTTCCAAGGGTGCTCCTGTAAGTGAGAAATTAATTTAGTCGTTATGGCCTTACGTTATAAAACTATTACAACACCGCTGTTGCAGAACTAAAACACTTGTCTTCTCTGGCACTGTCTGTAGGGTGCTGCTGGTATTGCTGGTGCCCCTGGCTTCCCTGGACCCCGTGGTCCCTCTGGACCACAAGGCCCTGCTGGAGGTCCTGGTGCTAAGGGTAACAATGTAAGAATTTTTGTTCTTATTCACTACAACAAAGTTGCCATCTTAATTTGTTCTATTTTTATTAGTTTGGTGTTTTGCAACAGGAACAACAGGATCACAATTGCTGAATATTGTTATGGTGATGGTTTGCTTGATGTTAATGCAGTATTTTCTTCAATAGGGTGATACAGGTGCCCCTGGTTCCAGGGGAGAGCCTGGTGCCAAGGGAGAGCCAGTGAGTACCTTCATTTTCCCTTTTTGTTATTTTTTGACATTAACATACTCACACCAGGATTTTTGTTGTGTTGACCACCATATTTTCCTTAATGTTCTGAAGATTCCATTTGCATTTCTGTTGTTTTGCACTTCTCATGTCATTAATTTTGAGCTTAATGCAGATTTTTCTCTATCTAGGGCCCCGTTGGAGGACAAGGACCTCCTGGCCCTGCTGGAGAGGAGGGCAAGAGAGGAGGTCGTGGTGAGCCTGGTGGCGCTGGACCTCGTGGACCCCCTGGAGAGCGCGTATGTCATTAGTTTTTTAATATATGTGTGCTCACAGTTACATTTACATTTTAATACATATGATTATATATAAATTTGTATAAATGCATTTGAATGATCATACGGATGATCATGCTAAAATACATGCTATGTGCTAGGAACCTCCTGTCATATTAAAGCATATGGGGAGCACTGACAAACTGTCCTGAAATTTCAGTTTCTGATTAACCAATATTAAAATAGAATAATATTTGTTCAAAAAACAATGGTATTTTTGAGCATCAACACATTATTTCACCAATTGAATATATATCAGGTCACCAGTACCTCTACCTGATGTGACTCCTACTGATGAAAAGCACTTGAAGTAACCTCTGTGTGTCAGTAGAGGAGCCATGTCTCTGATGTTGCATTTATTACTCCTACAGGGTGGGCCTGGTGCTCGTGGTTTCCCTGGTTCTGATGGAGCTGCTGGCCCCAAGGTGAGTCAAAGGACAGGCTGCTTCTCACACTACAGAGTCAAACATGTCCCCAGTGGAATCTCAACTCTGAATCAGTCTCAGAGATGTATATTGTTTTGGAGAAAAGTGCCTGCTAAAGGAGTAAATGTAAACTGTAAGTTTCGATGTATGCACAGTGTGCAAAACAATGTAAGCCACCTGACATTTACAGGATGGCTGGTTCATCATTCTTCTGCCACATTCTAATGTTCAAGTATTTAATCGATCATTTGAGGTTAATGGGTTTTAATGGGTTATAAAAAAGGACAGACTCCATTTAATGAATCATGGTGATCTTCTAAAATTATTATTCATACTCCATTGATTTTCATGTGTGATGTTGGAGAATGATGTCCATGGTGAGGGTGCAGAGGAACTCACCTTACCTGTCATTTTTTCTTTCATCCTGCAGGGTGCCCCTGGTGAGCGTGGTCCCACTGGAGCTGTCGGACCCCAGGGTGCATCTGGTGAGCCTGGACGCCCTGGTGAGCCTGGTATGCCTGGATCCAAGGTGAGAGATACATATTCCTTCATGAACATTCTGTCTGTCTGAATAGTACTGCTGTCATACAGTCAGCCAGTCGTACTTGATGAAAGGACAGATTAGTAATACTCAACCAAAGTAAATATCATATAAAATGCTATTGGCTGGGAGATTGTTTGGAGAATTCATAAAGTTAGGATGGTATGAAAATGAAAAATTACATTACTGTGCCTGTAAAAGTTTTGATATAGACCAACATACCATATAGTAACGGGAAATTACACTTCCCTCACAGGTTTCTATACTATGGTCTATGTTGGCTAGCAGTGCTGGTTTTTGACATCCATCTGCCAGAAAACAGGCATGCCCTGGCCACCCAGTAGAGTGTAATATTTCTGTTTTCTGCTATAGGGTATGACTGGCAGCCCCGGTAGCCCTGGCCCTGATGGCAAGGTTGGCCCTGCTGTAAGTATTGAGTTTCGATAACTCTGACTTAGAGTACAAGTTATATGAAGTCATATGTTATATGAATGTGAACTATATTTAGGTTAAAATTAACCTAAAGCTCGAATGACATTTTAAAAGGAGATCCACATTACTCTAACTTGATAGGGTGCCCCTGGACAAGATGGCCGCGCTGGACCCCCAGGCCCAGCTGGAGCCAGAGGTCAGCCTGGTGTCATGGGATTCCCAGGACCCAAGGGAGCTGCTGTTAGTATCAGTTTTTTCATGTCAGTTTTGATTGATGTATACCTGTCCGTAAATATCCTACAAAAGACATTCAGAAGACTTTTTTAGCAAAAGATGATTTTGTAGGCCTGATGGGCTCAGCTCTCAATTTAGTAAGTCTGCTTTAATATCAAATATCTATTGCACCAGAAAAGTGAGAAAAGTTTACATATACACCAGGTGTATGAGCAAATATCATAGTGACACATGGATTGGATTTTTTTCTCCCATTTCTCCAGGGTGATGCTGGCAAGCCTGGTGAGAGAGGTGTTATGGGACCTTCTGGTGCTGTTGTAAGTACATCATCTTTTTTACACTTGGAAGAGATAGCAACAAAAATATCATGAAATATAATAAGTAGGTTCAAAATGGAGCCACCTACTGGCTGTGCAAGATCTAGTATGTCTAACATAAATTGCTAAGAAAAGTGCTAATGTATGTATGTTGCTTTGGAGAAAAGTGTCTAAGTGAATAAATGTAAATGTATAGTAAAAGCTCTGCTTGTCTATGTATATCATAACAATAGAGATGATAGTCATTGTTTAATTCTGAATTAGTTTATTCTTTTTTCATGTTATGTTTTGAATCTTGTAGGACTTAAAAGAAAAAAACACTTAATTCGTTATACAAATTGTTTTTTCTTTATAGGGTGCCCCTGGCAAAGATGGTGATGTTGGTGCTCCCGGTGCCCCTGGCCCTGCTGTAAGTGCACAAAAGATAGTTAACTTAGGAATGTACCTTTAAATCATGCTCCCTTATGAGTTCTTTAGTGAAAGAAAGAAAATTCTGCGGTTTTGTTGTAGAAGTCAGTTTGAAATTTTAAATAATTTTGAAATTCGTGATGTAATGTGTAGCTTCTTGATGTGGAGTAACTGGAAGCATCACTTGACAGTGCACTATGTTCTATGTCTTTTCAGTTTATGTTTTAATATAGTTTTGGTTCTTTATGCTAACCATTACCCTCTCACCCTAGGGACCTGCTGGAGACAGAGGTGAACAGGGACCTTCTGGTCCATCTGGATTCCAGGTAGAAAATTTTCTTTTTACAGAACCCTGGGAACCAAGTATGAAATATTTCAAATTGCAGAATCATTGTTTGGAGTTTGAAATTTTATGATACTGTGTCTCACAGGGTCTGCCTGGACCTCAAGGTGCTGCTGGTGAGTCTGGCAAGTCCGGAGAGCAGGTAAGCCCATTGGTGTCAATGTATTATTTCAGTGTGATATTTCCCAATCATTACAATCTGAAGTGATGTTCGTTGCTTTGGAGAAAGGCATCTGCCAAATGAATAAATGTAAATGTAAAATCACCTATACTGCAAAGTCATATGGAACGTTCAGACCATTTAGGTCTTTCTCTTCTGTTACAACATGAAAACTTACATTTGTGCTTTTACATATAGACCATATAGACTTAATCCGAACCCAATAAATACATCAACCACACTAATCATCTTAAAGCCAATCAGTAATGTGAATAATAGCATAATGTTGGGATTTTTAATTTGAATATTTTGCCAAACTACAGTACATCGGTTGAATGACAGCACTATCATCAGTACTGTCATTGTTTAATTCTGAATTAGCGTGCTCTTTTTTTATGTAACATACTGTCATGTAACCTCAGTTAACTAGTTCTGCTTGTTAGCAATAACTGAAACTCCATATTTTCTTTTATAGGGTGCACCTGGTGAAGTTGGAGGACCAGGACCTGCTGGACCCAGAGTAAGTGTTTCTGTAGAGTGGTGCTTGAAAAGTTGTCATTTTTACACTGTTCACAGAAACCTGGTATATCTTAACCCTGTAATTACTGTCTGCCTCCTCTATTCCTCTCCCAGGGCGAAAGAGGTTTCCCTGGTGAGCGTGGTGCCCCTGGCCCAGTTGGCCCTGTAGGTGTTCGCGGATCTCCTGGTGCTTCTGGTAACGATGGTGCAAAGGTGAGAATTGTGATCTTGCTCTTAGCCATGTCAGCACCAAATTGGAGTCTCCTTCACATGTTTGTAAAACACTTTCTAATAACCTGAGCAAGGGACAGGCTGTGTAAATATCCTTCAGCACTAGGCCTTTGTTTGCACTGCTCACCAAAGATTTTTATATGTTTATCTTATAGCTTAACCATTATTTTATAAATCTTCTCACTGTGGACTGGCTTGGGAAGCTGTTCTAGCTCACAGAAAACATGTGCCATCTAAGTAATAAACTTAATTTGGAGAAAGATTACTGATATTATCTTGAGATAAGGTTCCAAAGTCTGCTAACAGCAATTTTAATGTCATTTACACTGTTAATTTTTAATACATTTTTGTGAAGTACAATCAAACGGCCTTTGTTAGAAAGATTTCTGATCATCTCCAGAACCTTTGTTATATCCCTGCAGGGTGAGCCCGGTGCTGCTGGTGCCCCTGGTGGTCAGGGCCCTCCAGGTCTGCAAGGTATGCCCGGAGAGCGTGGTGCTGGTGGTCTTCCAGGGCTCAGGGGTGACAGAGTAAGTGCCATTTATGGTTTTCAGACATCCACACACACACACACAACATACTTTGTCACGCCCATTTCACAAAAATATGGCATCACATGGTTTGACAAGTTAAACAGGTAGAGAAGAAAGGGTGGCTCGTCACAATTAAGATAAAACACTCAAGTACCATGATTGTTACACTGCTAATAGAAAAAAGTGTATCACAAGTGTAGCCTGCATGAAAAGTAGCTACCCTCTGTGCAGTCCAGTGCTGATACAATCTCATCTCATCTTTAGGGTGATGCTGGACCTAAGGGTGGTGATGGTGCTCCTGGCAAAGATGGAATCCGTGGCATGACTGGTCCCATTGGTCCTCCTGGCCCTGCTGGTGCACCTGGTGAGAAGGTGAGCCAAAAAATGTAGTGAAAAGGGGGACAAATGACTTGAAATTAGATGAAAGAAACTCCTCCAGTCAGCTATAATATTTCACATGGATTTCAATGCAGAAACTTGTCATATAAAATTTTCCAGTGTCAAACCAAAAATCAATGGAAGCTAGGCATCACAAAATATTTGCCTGTATATAGGAATGAATATGTCCATGTGTTTTTGTTTTTATGCTTCTATTTGTTCTGTGAAAAGGCTTTTGTTTGACTGCTCTGTCCTCTTATGTACAGGGTGAGAGTGGACCTGTTGGCCCTTCTGGTCCTACTGGTTCTCGTGGTTCCCCTGTAAGTATCCCCCTCTGATTTACTGCTAAAATGTCCTTCTGGAAACAGAAATTCTAACCTGTGTTGTTTTGCCAAGAACCAGTATATGACTCAGTTTTACCATTGAACCCACTATAAACAAAGCAGTTAATTAAATGTTCTTCCCTAATTTCTCCTAGGGTGAGCGCGGTGAGGCTGGTCCCCCAGGACCTGCTGGGTTTGCTGGACCTCCTGTACGTATAGCCTTCACTCATTTCCAATAATACAATTAAGTCTGCAAAGAGAAAATCCTTTGAAAACCTATCACATGTCAGTGATTAAACAATGTGTGCATTATATCCCATTATTTGTAATGGTAGCATTAATGTTTTAAAACGAAAATTGTTTTTAAAAGAAAACATTCTGCAGCCTTTTTTTAATTTAAGATGAATTTGTTAAAAGAAAATAACCTTTTCCACAGGGTGCTGATGGCCAGCCTGGTGCTAAGGGAGAGGGTGGAGACTCTGGTCCTAAGGGTGATGCTGGTGCCCCTGGCCCTTCTGGACCTGCTGGCCCTCCTGGACCTCAGGTATACACGGAGTGATGCTCTCATTGCTGTCCATTATCTCTAAAATATGATTAGAATCCATATTAGATGTCTTCTTCTACAAGGGACACAACTATGGTCAAACAAGGCAGCATCAACATACTGTAAATGTTGAAGGTTCACAGTATTATAATTGACCATTTTATGTTATAACCTAATGGTAAGCTTTTTCTGGGGTAGAAGGTGGTGTATTAGTTAATACAATGGATTAGGAACCTGAAGCTGGCTTATTCAAGCCCTAATAGCTTCTAGTTCTTCTTTAATTCCCAGCTTTACCAGAGGTTGCTTTGGATTAACACACCTCTTAGGCAATGAACAAAATGTATTTTCATATTCACATTTAGTAAATTGTCAGTATACTTTCAGCAAATTTGCTTTGAACATTTCACTCTTATTCTACAAGCACCTTTGTTTCACTTTATCAGTAAAGATTGTTCATGGTTTATATGAAACCAGTTGTCTGAAATAGTTTATGTCTCTCCTTAGGGTCCTGCTGGTGTTACTGGACCTAAAGGTGCTCGTGGTGCTCCTGGTCCTCCTGTAAGTATGCATACCTGGAAAAATATTGTTCCAGTAGATTAATCATCATGAATGGAGATTTAAGTGCATGGTTTTGAAAAGAAAATTAAAATTAAAAGATAATGAATTGCATATTGTGTGTTTGTTAACAGTATTTTAACATTAATTGTCAACATGAGTTACTTCTTCATGTGTAACCTTGTCATTTAATATCACCACCATACATGCTCAGGCATATGAGGATAGCGATTATTGTAACCACTTCTCTTTTTAGGGTGCTGCTGGATTCCCTGGTGCTGCTGGTAGAGTTGGGCCTCCCGGTCCTGCTGTGAGTTACCCCATCCTCACCAAAAAGTTGAATTATGGATAGTATTTCATACAATATATCCGTAACTTTCATATCTTGTAATTTGTAGTCTGCATTTACATTTATTCATTTACCATATGCTTTTCTCCAAAGTGACGTACATCTCAGAGAAATACAATTTGTGCATTACATTAAGAGAAAGAGACATGGCTGCAGACATGTGACTCTTAAGTAAACCTAGTTTGTTTCTTTCCATTTAATATGCACCAGGTATGGGTGTTTCTTTTAACACGAGCTTGAACTTGTATTAATAGTAAAGTAATACAAAAATCAGTTTAGATCACTGGCTAATAATAACAAACAGGTAAGAAGTTTTCTTATCTGAATTTTCAACATGTTTTAAACTTACTGAAATGAAGACACATATATTGTTAGCTGCAGCGATGAAGGGGAAAATAACTTTTCACCCAAAGTAAGAGTTAAACATCTTTTGACATCCTCCTCCTCTGAAGTGTTATGGTAATTGAGCAATGGAGCAATCTCACCACTTTTCATTTTCTGTTCCAGGGTAACAGCGGCCCCCCTGGACCCCCTGGACCTGGAGGAAAGGAAGGACAGAGAGGTAACCGTGGTGAGACTGGTGCTGCTGGCCGCTCCGGTGAGCCTGGTCCTGCTGGACCTGCTGGACCTTCTGGAGAAAAGGGATCTCCTGGTGCTGATGGCCCATCTGTAAGTTGCCATGAAATGTCAATTGCAGCATGCTATATGCACCAAGAACACATTAGTCACACCAGAAGGTTTTTGTGATGAACCATGTGTGGTTGGAGTAAATCAATATAAAAAAATCACAGAAAATTATTTAGTAAAATATTACATTGGATCAGATCATTTCAAGCAGTTCAAGTCTATAGCATTCAGAGGATAGAGTTTTGACCTCTGTCATGTTTGTCATTCCCCAGGGTGCTCCTGGTATCCCCGGACCTCAGGGTATTGCTGGACAGCGTGGTATTGTGGGTCTGCCCGGACAGAGAGGCGAGCGTGGTTTCCCTGGTCTCCCAGGTCCAGGTGTAAGTGTCCACCCAGCGCTACAGAGCCACTAAAACTCAAGGAATCCAACAGCTTTTACATGTGAAAAATACGTGCAGAGCATATGAGGAGCATTGTAAATTGCTCAGCAGTCCAGGAAAACCTGCTTAACCCCAAACGTCAAACATTTCTGAAAGCATTAATTTGTTCAAATGAATAACGGCATAAAAGTTTAATTTACAAAATCAGCCAAGTTAGAATATATTGTGGTTTTGTGCTTCTAAATGATAAACCTTATTCCAAATTAATTACAAATTAGAATGCATATGAGGTCTTTCATAGTTTGAAATGTAAAAACATTTTTGCAGCTTTTTAGCATAAGCTTGACCGTTTGTATGCAGTGGCTGCAGGGATATGCAAAAAAGGTGCAACTGTCTCAACAATATACAGTTTGAACAGTTTACTTTTACATAAGACCATTATCAAAAATGCTCCAGAGAAGTTCAGTGCGCAGAACTATGCTAGGGCTGAGAATAACAGCTGACATACATTAAAGAGTTACAGTATATAGCAGGAAAACACATTTCACTGAAAGTAATATAATGGACAGATCAATCACTTAGAGCTGTATTTATTACATTTTCAATGAGATAACTTGGCTTGGTTGGCGGTTTTCTTTTTTCCAGAAAAACATTCACTTCTTCCAGTTGACTTTTTTAAGGCTATTCACAAATACTTTTTATACATGTAACATTTACATGAAACAGTGATTAATTTTGTGCTCTTAGTTTCCTAAGTTTCAAGAAATGTTTTTTATAACAGTGGAGCTTCTATATATTTTGACCTGACCTCAAAGTGTAACTCTTATCGTCTGTGTCTCTGCAGGGAGAGCCTGGCAAGCAGGGATCTGGTGGCCCTGTTGGTGAACGTGGACCTCCTGGCCCTATGGGACCCCCTGGTCTGGCTGGTGCTCCTGGTGAACCTGGTCGTGAGGTGAGGGACATTTTTTAAAATTAATTTAGTTTATTCTGAATATTTCACAGTACATTTTTATGCAAAGTACTAAAGATTGTTACTGTCTGTAAAATATTAAAGACTGCTACAATAAACCATGAATACTGTAAGGCCTTGTGTTACCTCATATTAGGCAACATTATATTCTTAAAATACATGAATATTGCCATATCATTTTTTAGGGTTCTCCTGGTGCTGAGGGTACTTCTGGTCGTGATGGACCTCCTGGCCCTAAGGTGAACTTGCTTTTTCAGGACATTATCCTCAAAAGCAGTAATTTTTTGGTGTTTGTGCATGTTAACATTATTTGAAACAGAATATATTATATGTGGACACTGGTTTATTTTTCACCCTTACTTTAGATTTGGGGCTGACTTACTCTATAGTTAACTTATCGTACTCTGTAATGCTGTATCATTCCCAGTAACATTGTTCAGCATCTGTGTCATTCTGGTGAGAAGAGGACTTTATAAATATAAATTGAATAATAGAATATTTTACTGTGCAGTGTGATATCTTCTCTCCTGGAAAATATTCTTTTAGCTCTCTTTATTGTCATTGTTTTAAATAGATTCTGATTCCATTTATTCGTCATTTCTAGGGAGACCGTGGTGAGTCTGGTGTTGCTGGAGCTCCTGGTGCCCCCGGACCTCCTGGTGCCCCTGGTCCCGTTGGCCCATCTGGCAAGACTGGTGATCGTGGAGAGGGTGTAAGTATGCGCATGTTAGATGACCTACAGTACATCCACGGTTCAATTCACTGCATCACAGCTACAATTTCCAATGAGGAAAAATAAATTTAATTTAGGTATGTTCACAGATTTCCTATGAAACACATTTGAAATTTGATTCCCCAGACTAACATGTAGTTCTTTTGACATACGAGGTCAAAAAGTATTCAGAATTGTCACAGTAAGGCTTATTATAATACTGTGACACTCACAACAGCAATATTTAAAATTGTTTTATAATATTTAAAATTAATGTAAAATTTACAATTATTAGCCATTATGTGAATTATTGCTACTATGTAATGGTGTTAAATACTACTTTTTAATACCAAGTTCACTTTACTGCTTGTGGTCAGATCTTGTATTCTCTTCTGTTTTTTAGGGCCCTGCTGGTCCTGCTGGCCCCGCTGGTCCTGCTGGCGCTCGTGGTGCTCTTGTATGTCCACCTTTTTCAACTCTCAGCACATTGTAATGGAGATAACAACCAGGATACCCATCAGGCAGTGCATTGCTAATCCAATTGCTCCTCATTGTGCAGGGTCCTGCTGGTCCCCGCGGTGACAAGGGTGAGGCTGGAGAAGCTGGTGAGAGAGGCATGAAGGGACACAGAGGTTTCACTGGACTCCAGGGTCTGCCTGGACCTGCTGTGAGTAAACATGGAAAAGGGCGATCTGTACTAACAAACATATTTTCTACACTCTTCTTATTTTGTCCTCCTCATTGGTAAAACTTCTGATATAGGTATTGTATTAAGTTCTGTTTACAGGTGTCTTGTTATTGGTATGAGGATACCTTGCTTTCTCTGAAATTTCTGTGACATTTTTACCCATAGGGACCTCCTGGAGAGGCAGGACCTGCTGGAGCCACTGGCCCTGCTGGACCTAGGGTGCGTATTAGTGCATTTTCTAGGACTGGCAATTTATTATTGTATTAGCATGCTATTATGTGTTGCAGTGATGAAATGTTTGTAATTTAGCACTCCCTGTGATCACACATGGCATAATTATTGAATGACATGATTGGTCAGTGGGAAATACGGGAAATCAATGAAATATATGAACACCATTAATTTACTAAATCTTGTGTATGTAATTTACTTAACTTGTCTCTTTCCTGTACAGGGACCTTCTGGTGGTGCTGGCTCTCCTGGTAAAGATGGTATTAGTGGCCTGCCTGGTCCCATTGGACCACCTGGACCCCGCGGTCGCGTTGGTGAAATTGGACCTGCTGTAAGTTCCTCTTAGTGACTTGCAGCATTTAGCTGTTATCTTTCCTTTAGTTTTATTATTTTTTGGCTTCACTCTTCATCTCATCCCTTCTCCTCTTAAATAGGGACCTCCTGGACCTCCTGGACCCCCTGGACCTCCTGGACCTCCTGGTGGTGGATTCGACCTTGGTTACATTGCCCAACCTTCCCAGGAGAAGGCCCCTGATCCTTACCGCAGTGGCTACAGAGCTGATGATGCTAACATGATGCGTGACCGTGATATGGAGGTTGACACCACCCTCAAGTCCCTAAGCCAGAAGATTGAGAACATCCGCAGCCCTGATGGCACCAAGAAGAACCCAGCCCGCACCTGCCGTGACCTTAAGATGTGCCACCCTGACTGGAAGAGCGGTGAGTAGAGGCCCAAAGATTAGATAAGCTCATTCCACCTTGTCTGACCATCAGAGAGGTGTCATATATGTGTTGTGATATTCTGAGCTGAAGTTTTGTTCCATCATACTTTTCCGCACAGGTGAATACTGGATTGATCCCAACCAGGGATGCACTCTGGATGCCATCAAGGTCCACTGCAACCTCGAGACCGGCGAGACCTGCGTCTACCCAGCTCAGACTGACATTCCCAAGAAGAACTGGTACACAAGCAAGAACCCCAAGGAGAAGAAGCATGTCTGGTTCAGCGAGGCAATGACCGAGGGCTTCCAGGTGAGAGCTTCTTCTTAGTACCAGGTATTTTAGTAAAGTCACTGAAGTAAAAATGATATACGACATTTATCAATACTCAGATTGCATTGGTTGTTGCTCTCTAAATCAGTTTTTGCAGTCAGATCGTATAGACATAGGAAAATTAACGAGTCCCCAATAGGCACATTAATTTTTTGGTTAAACTAATGAGCCAAACCTTTCTGCCGCAGTTCCAGTATGGCAGCGAGGGCTCCGATCCTGAGGATGTCAACATCCAGCTCACCTTCCTGCGCCTGATGTCCAACGAAGCCTCTCAGAACCTTACATACCACTGCAAGAACAGCATCGCTTACATGGACCAGCAGGCCGGCAACCTGAAGAAGGCCCTGCTGCTGCAAGGCTCCAATGACATCGAGATCAGAGCTGAGGGCAACAGCCGCTTCACATACAGCGTCAGCGAGGATGGCTGCACGGTGAGTTACCCTTCCAAGATGGAAGTGAGAGCAGCACCAATAGTCCACAGTAGTAGTAAACACAAGCACTTACCAGAAGCCATCCAGGAGAGACCCACTCAAGCAGGGATTCACAGGCTTTAAATAATAGAGAACTGGAGTGAAGGAGGTGAGCAGTAGGCTGTGTGGAGGATGTTTTAGTAATTCAGAGATAGCCATTCAGCTTATAAAGGCAGAACAGAAAGTTAGACTGGAGAGAAAAAGGAGTGCAGACGGTATAATAAAACCATACCAAGCATCGGAAAACGCAACAGCGACCTTAGAAAAACAGTTTTGACAAATCAGTTTTTTCTTTCTCTTCCCACAGTCACACACTGGCGCATGGGGCAAGACAGTCATCGACTACAAGACAACGAAAACATCTCGTCTGCCTATTATTGACATCGCTCCTATGGACGTTGGTGCACCCAATCAGGAATTTGGCATTGAAGTCGGCCCAGTCTGCTTCTTGTAAAAATGAAATCTGGACTTGAAAGTGTTTTTTTTCTAGCAGTCATCTCTCTAAACTCTTTTTCTATGCATTAAAAACTTAAAAGATTCATTTGGCCCCCAAATGGTCCACTTGCTTAAAACTACATTCCTGAGGACGGTGTTTGTGTCTTGTCAACTTTAACAGCATTTTTTGGGACCACTATTTTTACCGACACCAAGGACACTTTAAAATTATCTTTTGGTTCACTGGCAACAAGAAAATAATATGTACTTGTAAAGTGTAAAATCTCCCTGGAGCTTAAACAAAGAAAACAACCATAAATGAAATACAGGTGACTTTTTGCCGTTTTTTACCGCTGCGAAAGGACAATGAAAAAACAAATGCTATGTACCATTTCTGGTGTTAAATAAATTTGAAAAACGTCAGTGAAGTGTCTTCTTGTTCTAACCGCAAGGGAAACAGCCACCGGAGAGTCATTGTTCTTGAAAGTCACACAAGGAATGGTAGAGACAGGGGTCTGACTTCATTTTGAAATCTTATGGCTACCTCAGAAAAGAAATCCATTTATTTGGAAATACCAGGCAAGGTTTTACACAAAAACATATGGTCTATAAAAGCAAGTAACAGCTGTGAAAGGTGCTATTTCTTTATGAGGTCCTGTCAGTGGTGTATAATGAAAAAAAAACCTTTTTCCGTTATATACTATTGTCACTGATGCTTGCAGGATCTTTGGTGCTACAAAACAACAAATGTCTTGCTGTCAGAACAAACCAGTTGTTATTTTTTCTAAAGTGTTTGTAAAAACCTCTAAAGCAGAGTTCATCTTCGGGAGCATTACTGTATATATGAGGAATACA
Organism: Scleropages formosus; assembly: GCF_900964775.1. Lineage (NCBI taxonomy): Eukaryota > Metazoa > Chordata > Actinopteri > Osteoglossiformes > Osteoglossidae > Scleropages > Scleropages formosus. The sequence goes on along the minus strand of NC_041830.1, from coordinate 5,480,664 downwards.
TTACTGTCTGATGTAGATTAAGCAGGTGGACTGAAGTTTTGTCTTTGGTATTTTCAGTTCATGATCTCGTAACATTCTCCCTTCATTTATGTTTTTTTTTCGGTTCCCCTCTTCTGTTTTCGTGTCAGCACTTCAGGTAGTACACCCACTTTCACACTTTTTTTTTGTTTTGTGTTCATTTTCTTTTCAGCAAAAGGTTTTTAAAAAATGAAAACAAGAAAAAAAAATTGAAAAGACCAAAAATCAAAGAAGCAGACACACTTTTTGGGGTTTAACACAATCTGTACCTATTTTGTATATGTATAATAATTTGAGATGTTTTTAATTATTTTGGATGCTGAAATAAAGCATGTTAAGTGGTCTACCATAAATCTGTGACATGTTATCTTGACTTTTTTCCAGACTGCTCACTAGACTTCAACGAAGCACAGCTTGCACCTGTTACAGATGTTTCCATTAAACAAATACAATATTAAAAGACAACATTGAAAAATTGTCTCCTTGTCAGTGCTATATTAAAAATAAAAGTTAAACATGTTGGTGTAATCCCAAGAAGTATCCTGATTAATATCCTTCCTTAACCTGATGTCTTCAGTTAAAAATTCAGGTAAAGTCTAGCAATTTAGTAAAGTTGTAGGATACTTTGGACGAAAGCATCGACTAAGCAGCAAAATGTATATGTAAACATATATTTTATATAAATATATAAAATACCAGTTAGAACCTTGGATCAACACCCTAAATTCTTGGTGGAAACTCAGAAAAAGACAAATGGATTGCAAATCTTTTGCCATTCATGTGCAGTTCATTGGAAATTATATCAGTTCTGTAGACATGCACTGATCATTTATTTCATCTTTACATTTGCAGAAAAAAAAAAAAACAAAATTAAAAAAATCTATCACAGGTCATTGAAGTGGGTTATTAATTCTAATTACTTTTATGTCTTTCGGCCTGAGGATCTGGACCTTGTGCCAATAACCAGGCATCAATAGACAGTAATATGTTTAATAAATTATTAAACTCTTCCCATCTATTGTGATACAGTAACTGTTTTTACAGTTAGATGTTGGGAGCTTGACAAAAAATAATGTAATTCGTTTACATTTACATGTATTTATTTAGCAGAGGATTTTCCCCAAGAGACTTCCAATGAACTCTATGTAGTGTTACCAGCCGATGTCTTTTTTCTTTCTTTTTAAATGTTATTAATAAATTTCATGTAATATTTCTGCAAAATAGCCTGTTTTCTGCTGCAATCGTACGAAAAATAACTTTAAATAAGGCTCACAGGTTGTCAACGTGTGTTTCGATGATTTGCATGTTTAACGCGGTTGATCCCAAGTTTCAACATTTTTAACATTATTGTGAAGCCGAAGACTAATTTTCACATAAAAATTTTCGTTTGTTTTCCAGATTAAAATTCCTTTAATCGTCCAGAACAGACGGGGGGTGGCTGAGGCGAAATTCTCGCCTCAGTTTTAATTTTCATAACGACTTGAAATTGTGCCGTTTTGAACGGAATGTTCGAGGATAACGTTTGATCGCAGGCTACTCTTGTGTTTTCGATATTTATGTGCATATAAAAGTTGGATGAAAGGTTTCTTGTATTAAGCTACGTTGAAACACTGAAAAATGAGGAAAATCACACAGGACGACCTTTCCAAAAGACGCCATTATGAGGCCCTGTGACTGGGAGGCGAGCCGCATTTCCCGCCTAGCGCACGCGCACGAATGTCTGTGTGTGTGTGTGTGTGTGTGTGTGTGTGTGTGTGTGTGTGCGCGCGCGTGCGTGTGTGTGTGTGTGTGTGAGAGAGAGAGAGAGAGAGAGAGAGAGAAAGGGGGGGGGGGGTCAGGCTGAGCACTCGCTTCGCCATGGCTGGAAGTACTGGAGGTTTGTCTTATTGAAGGTGAAGAATTTTATATAATATTTCATTTTTAGTGTCACTTTTTTAACTTACGTGGAATTATGGTTCATGTATGGGCAGGATTCTTATACGTTTTTTTGCATTTTATACATACTAGTAGTAATTCAATTAATTGTTCCGATTTTCTTCCGAAATGTACATTAGACCTGCACTGTTGTTGTTCATGATCTTTTTTGGATCAGTTCGTTACCACCTTGTTTCTCATTGTTACCAACTGCTCTTCAGACGGTAAGTTCAGGTTGAAAATAGTGTAAATGAAAAAAGTACACGTAAAATGACTTAATTAATGAATCTCTGTGTCTGTGTGTAAAACAGTATTTGAAAAGTTTTGGAAATACAGTAAGTTAGCTAATCCCCGACACGGTAATGCGAAGCCTAACAACGATAATATCATAAAGTATCACATTTGTGACTTACTCCTTCCTATTAGTTGAAATAGTTACTTTTTTTGAACAAGTATTTCCAATTTTACAGTTTGTAACTATTAATTGCAGTGAGACTTAATTCTTGTGTCCGTGTAAATAGTAAGTATGTGTCTGTAACTGAGTTTTAGGCTTTATTTTCCAGATGAAAAATATTTAAATGCAACAAAATCTAGTTCTCTCCTTCCAACAGTGCTTTAAAAAAAAAAAAAAAAAAAAAACTTGTGTTATGTTGTGCGAAGAAAATTAAAAACCTAAAAATCTCACAAGTTGACTTGTTCCTTCTTGTATAGGATTTTAAAGTGACTAAAATATTTTTAAATATCATAAACATAAATGTTGTGTGCCAGACAGATTCTTGCTCCATGTAGAGTATTTAGTTTTAATATCATATGTGAGTAATTGGTGAAACCTTCACAATAACCTCATTTTTCAAACAAATAAAATAAAGTAATTAGTTATTATGTATGTATATATGTGTGTGTGTTATGTATATATATATATTAGTTATGAATAAGTTCTTCAGCTCAGATGTCATAGTAGTGTAGGCTAAATAAAAACTAATTTCTAAACAATATTTGTACATTGAGTACATGATTGTACATTTGAACATGATTAACCTAAAAATAAACCAGTTAAGTGATGAGGAGAGAATATGTCTTCATGGTCTGTATCTTCTTTCTTCTAGAAAAGTCCAGACTTGGTGTTCTTCACCTTTGCAAAAGAAGTCTTCCATGATAGTGTTTACCTGATAATGAGAGACAAAATTAAACGCCTAAAAGAAGCGATACATTTTATATTAAAACGTAGTCGTGATTAAAAAAATCCAAGCTTGTTTGTCTAAATGAGGATGGTACACATGTATGTAGGTATGAGCTGGAAGATCCTCTGGCCTGGAGCACTTTTCATGCCCTGCTACCAGTAACAAATGCTTCCACCCTCTGGTTCAAGGCCATATTACACCTTTGTCTTATCTCATACAAGATTAAAATCCCCTCTGCTCATTTTCCAAAACTAACTCTTCACTACCTTTATTATTACTAATCTTTATTTAGCCTATGCCTTAGGTAACTTACAATGTTACATAAGCAACTTTTTACTACAGTTTTAAGCATTCATACAGCAAGGTATTCTTAAGGGAGAAATTTGGGGTAAGTACCTTGCTCAAGGGTACTACAGCAGGAGATGGATTTGAACCAACAACCTTAAAACTGCAAGGTGACAGCCGTTACTACTACGCTACATGTCAAAAAAAAAAAATTGCTTTCTTACCTGGGAAGTGTATCTGTGTTTGGATCACTGCCAGAACGAATGGATACAAATACAGGTGAGAAATTATTGAGCATTCCAGCTGTAAATCCTGTTCAAAACTAGGTTTTTGTGTGTTCACCTCAATCAGAATTACTTCTGAATATGAAATTTAAAAGTGAAGTAACTTATTTGTGATCTTAACAAACATTAGCCATGGTTGTACCTAAGCCCAAATCAGGACCAAGTATATTAAGAGCTCGAGTGAAAATGCAGGTGTTGAATTTGAAACTGAGTGCACTTCAACGATGGGTTGCCATGTTTTATTTAATACATATCTGAAATGTTGTTTTCTTATGCTCAGAATATCCTTCAATATCGTTTTTTTTTGGCTCCTGTAGACTATCATTTTGAGTTACGTGTTCATTCTCACTCTGACTCACACAGATGCTTAAATGTGGTTGTGTGGGTGTGTGTGAAAGTAAGTCTGAGAAGGGTGACTGGAGGAAAAGCAGGAGCAGGCATTGCCGTGGTAACGAGCACACTTACTGCTGGGCCATGATGAGGGGAATGTGGGAGCTGTCGGAGCGCAGCTGCCTCTGCAGGGGGGGCATCCTCTCTCCTGTGCGGCCGTTGAACATGGGGAGAGTCGAGAGGGGTCTGGGTACTCCCCGTCCCCCTGCCATGCTCCTGAGTTCATCTGTATTCCCCTGGATGGTGTGGTGGTGATACAGCTGTATGCTAGAAGACATGCAAAATGTAGTCAGCAGCCTTTAATAATCCTTTTTTATCGAAAGGTTGGTGTTTTATAACTAGAAACTGAAATACCTACAAACATGCCTAACACATAGTTACGTACACACCATTACCATAAACGTCTGTCTTTCACTGGTTTAGTCAAAGAAAGACCTACTTGAGTAGAAAAACTAGATATCCAGTCAACGGTGCACCTAGATGTTGTGTTCGCCAGCATGTGTCAAGTGGCACAGTGACTTGGTTGTGTCCTAGTTGCGCTCAGGCAAAAGCGCTATCCAGAGCCACTTTGTGTCCTCACCCCCAGACAGGCAGAGACTAGACAGGTCTAGAAAACTTAGACTAGTCCTATGGAAACTAAGCCTTGGGACATGGAATATCACCAACTGAAGGCAGGCAGAATGTTGAAACCTAGAGTGGTGTAATTGTCTGTCTGAACTGAACCCAAGCGGTGAGTTGTTATTGACTTCTGTGTTAATAATGGATTGACCATAACGAATACTATGTTTACAATTGTCTTCTAATTCACAACTGTATTTGGTACAAGAGAACCTGAGATCAAAAGTTCATGATAAACTGTAGTTATGTCATTTGACCTGAAAAATATATTGTAGACATTCAGATAAAGAGGGGTTCTGAGCTGTTGAGTAACCAAAATGCCGGTCAGTGGGATGGATCTGGCCGGTGGAGATAGTTATGGTAGCAGTAAAAAAGCAAGCCTCGCAGAGGCCCCAGTTCTTAACTCCCACCTCCAGGAAGAGCTTCTACTGCATTCCAAAGGAGGTGAGGGACTGTTGCAGAGGCAAAAAATGGAAGGAGTGTGGAGAGGCTATGGAAAGTCACTTTCAGACATCCTCATACAGGTTATGTCATCTATCCAAGAACACAGGAGAAGAAAGCAGAATGTCAACCCAGCTGTTCTCAACAAGGATGGGGATGCACTGAACTCGAAGAGGGGATCTCTTTTGGAGGTGGAAGGAGCACTTTGAGGGACTCCTGAAACCAGCAGGCAGGCTCTTCTTACAGGAGACAGTGTCACAAGATTCTTAAGGATTGTCTTCTCTTCTGTTTGTGGTATTCATAGACACAATATCAAGGTGCAGAAAAGGTTTAGAGAGAATTCAGATAGGGGAACATCAGGGTGTTATGACTTCTGTTTACGGTTGATGCCCTGTTAGCCTCACCACACAGTGGTTTGTAGATGACTGTGACTGTCAGGATGAAGGTCAGCATCTCTTAATCTCCCCAGGTATAAGGTAGGCTGTTCACTCCAGCTAGGGGGATCAACTGCTTCATTTGGAGGAGTTTACTAGGGTCCGTTTCACGAGTGACAGCAGGGGGAAATTGACTAATGGCTTGGTGCAAAGACTATCGTATTGCCATGGCTCTACGGAACTGTGTTGGTGAACCATGAGCTAAGTCCTTGGACTATGTTGGCACTTATTATAACAAGCTTTGGGAAGTAACTAAAAAAATAAGTTTGCAGGTACAAGCAGTGGAAAAAAAGGTTCCTCTGTATGATAGTGGGGCTCTTACTTCATGATGGTGTTGAATTCAGTGATCCACAAGGCTTTCAGAGTATAGTTGCTGCTCCTAGATGGTATTCAGTCTAGACACCTGCATAGTGACTGGCTCCTCTCCATCTGCATGTCCTAGGTATCCAGTCTCACCTGGGAAGCTTGGTTAGCCAACTAGAGGAGATGGAAACTACTGCTATGGAAAGAGAAGTATGGTATTCCTTGCTTGGCCTGTTGCCACCATGACCCTCACTCACCCTCGTATATATAACACAGAAGACGTTAGGTAGTGCTTACTCAGGTGTCTTTGCATCCCTTTTCACCCTGCAAAGAAAATGAAATATAAATATAAGCTCTTTACTCCCACTGTTTTGTATTATTATGAATTACTGTTGAATGCTATTGCATAGAAATGAAAGAAGGAGAACATGCATGTAAAATACTGTCATTGTGCTGAAATCACTCTGCTTTCCAGAAGAATAACTCAACCAAAAAGAAAACTATGTCAGTACCATGCACTCCACACAACTGTAGAACATCTAGAAAGCCAGGGAAGGTGCATTCCCTCACCTCTCGCGACACCTGCACATGTCCATTTGCTGAGAACATGGTGTGGTAGAACAGTAATAGCGCTGCTCCTTAAACTTGTGGCTATAAAATCAATCCCTTGCAAAGCAATGCCTTTAAGTCCCTGTTGAATAGTTAGTCAACCATTTCCATACTGCTTCACCTAACTTCTGTAGACACGATTGTTCAGACGGTATCTTCTGACATAATTTCGGTAGCCTTTTTCACAGACTGGTTTGATAAATTCCCATCAGCTAAACAACCAAACTATTAAACCCTCTTAATAGCTACTGACGTTTCCTCACGTTTGCAATGTATCATAATATAAGATCTAAGAAAGCATAGCTGGAGTAGGATTAGCATTTTTTCAAACATTGTGACAGCCATTAAGATGTTATTTGCATTTTCATCTATTGTCTGTATGTCTGTGGTTTTCATTCTAAATCTCCTGAATAGGATCTTCTGCATGAAAGTAGGTATTTGATGCTGCTGCTGCTATGGTGTAGATTGTTCCAGAACCCCCAGAGAAGCCCTGCACGTACACGCCCTCTCGTCGGCAGCACATGACGTAGGCTAGGAGGATACACAGGATGAGGGCCAACACGAAGGGGATGATCACCATCCCGATGTAGTCCAGGAAGTAGTCTCGACTTGGAGGGGATTCCGGTGGATCATAGAAACCCCCACTCTCCAGGATGCCTGAACCATGGGTAGGGGCTGGTACAGGAGGCACAGGCTTGGACAGGTCAATCTGGAGAAGTTGGACAGGGTATAGGAGAATGACGAGGTAAGCGTGCTGTTTGTAAACACAGAGTCACCAACATACCTGAAACGTGTTTTCAGGCTGTATGAGATAACCCAAGTGGACACGGGAGAATTTTCAAACACCACACAGAAAGAGCAATCATCAAACCCATGTCCAATCACACAGCCCAGGCGATGAAACAATTTCACCTTGTAAATTAATTTCACCTCCCTTGCTTGACTTGTTTTCAGTTTACTGTTTGGTTTCATTTCTTTGCATTAAATGTTAATCATCTGTGTTTAATAGTAACAAAAGAGCTGAACAATGGTTGTGTGTACAGAGCAGGGTCGTGGCGAACCAGAGCCTAACCCGGCAACACAGGGTGCAGGGCTGGAGTGGGAGGGGACACACCCAGGATGGGATGCCAGTCCATCGCAAGACATCCCAAGCAGGACTCGGACCCCAGGCTCACTACAGAGCAGGCCCTGGTGAAACCCGCTGTGCCACCGCGCCCCCCGGCAAAATTGTATTATAGCTTAATTAATGAATGTAAACTGCTTTATTATGCTGTGTTGCGATAATTAATGTTAATTATCAAAGTATTGTCAATTTTAATGGGATTTGCTGATATTTTAGCATATATGGGTATCAATTTTGGCGGTGAGGAAAATTTCTGCACTTGAGACTAATGGTAATTACATCTTCGACTTATGAGAGTTCACCTTACAAAGGCTTTTCAGGAACACTTTACAGGGAGGAGGAAGACTGTATTATCCATCCCATGATAATACTGGATTTTTGTATTTATTTACTGTTGCATTAATTTTGCAAGTGAGAGAGTGTGTGTGTGTGTGTGTGTTCTACTGATGTGTGGATGAGTGACCCAGTATAAGTAGTGTATCTAGCAGTGTAAGTCACCTTTGGAGGAAACTGTCTGCTAAATGAGTAAATGTAAATGCAATTTTAATATGCCGCAACTAACCTCACACTGACACCCAAGGTGACCTACCAAGGTTTCACACTCACAGACCCACTTACCAAAGTGGCATTGCACCAGGCCATACAGTTGCTGGGGTTGACGCACACGGAGCAGTCCCCCGACGCCCTGCCTACAGCCTCGCATTCCTGCTGGTGCTGAGGGCTCAGGAGCCTCAGCAAACAGTCAGAGTAGTACTGTTGGGAGCCCATCTTGACATAAACCCTGGTGCAAGCAAATGAATGCACACTCTTACCACCCACACATGCAATACTGTACTTACATAAAGAGAGATTTGCTGGTGTTGGAGTGTACCGACATTTCTATTATTTTACTTTATTATCTGCAAGTCTTCCTAATAATATTTATTATATCTTCTGCATTGTTTCTCTCTACTTATTACTGTGAACTGCATGCTATAGAGTTCCAGAATCCCAGATGCCTATGTAACTTGGTGAGAATAGAGGCTAAAAGGCCTTAACTAGGTTTTGTTTTAAGAACATAGTGACTGTTGAGTTTCGGGATGGATTAAAAGATGTAGAAGAGATGTGCTGGGAGGTGAGCTACAAGCACATGGCACGTGCAGGACAAACACGGGTGCGGTAACATCAGCGCTGGCCGAAGTCCTTTTTGAAATGAATGCATCTGTGAATCTGTGATGGAAAACACCTGGTGAAATTCTGCAGCACAGTAATAAGACCTTTTTAAGGTTTTATTGTCACCCATCACTGGGACTCCAAAGAATCTCAAATTTTCAGAAAAAAAGATAGATTCCAACACTAGTTACACATGCAAAAGGTGTAGTGGTACATAACAATGTGGAAACATGACAGATGGGTGGCTATATCATAAGTACGTGGTCCATCTTGCAACAAAAACATGTAGAGCATTATTACACACACATTCACAGATCATTGATCCAAAGACATGCTGTTCAGGTTCCCCCATAGTGTGTGAGTGACAGAAAAGAGTTTGTTGAGTGTGTATGAATGAGTGACCCATTGTAAGTAGTGTATCTAGCAGTGTAAGTCACCGCGGTGAATAAGGTGGGTGGGCTGGTTACACTACATAGAGTTCATTGGAAGTCGCTTTGGAGAAAAGTGTCTGTTAAACAAATGCAAATGTAAATAAATGTAAATCTACATTTGCACACACCTTCTCACACTGCCTTAAAAACAGATGCAATTTACTGAAAGCACCTCTTTCCTGTTAGCTGGCGTGACCTCAGAAATAACACATTTATCTTCTGACATAACACTTGTACAATAATAATGTAAAAAGCTGGTGTTTTCATGGACATAAAAAAAATCAGCTTTCACAGATTTCTGTGTTCATTAACAAGTGTGGATATAATTAGTAAAATCTGGGAAAGTATCTAAGGTTCTGTTTTATTCTGCTACAAGAAGTGAACAGCACAAATGAGCTATTTACGGTCTTAAATATACACACACACACACACACACACAATGTCTACAACTGCTTATCCCAAGTGGGGTCGTAGCGAGCCAGAGCCTAACACAGTGCAACGCAGGGCTGAAGGGGAAGGGGACGCACCCCCGACGGGACGCCAGTCCACTGCAAGGATCTTAAATATATCTATACACACACACACACGCACATTGACTGAAACCGCTTGTCCCGACTGGGGTCACGGCAAACCAGAGCCTAACCCGGCAACACAGGGCGCAGGGATGGGGGGGGGGACGAGGGGACGGGACACAAGGCACCCCAAGCAGGACTGGAACCCCAGACCCACCAGAGAGCAGAACCCGGTCCAACCCACTGCGCCACCGCACCCCCCTAGCCCCCCCAATATATTTCTAATATATTACAGTTTTTTTTATAATTTAGAAATATATTGTTCTATGATATATTTCTACATATTTACGATCATAAATGGATATTTATGAGCTATTTACGATCTCTGAGTCACCAGAGTGGCATTGCATAGTCTGGTGACTGGCAGTGCAGTAGAGAGAGGTGGAGATGATACCGCATGTGTGATGCGATGCAACGTGATGCGATGCGATGTGATAAAGCATGTTCCGCTGACCCTGCATCTGAGATGCTGGTCCTCGTAGTGTTGGGAGGAGCTAAAACAACCAGTGGTACATAACAATGTGGAAACATGACAGATGGGTTGCCATGGAAACTTAACACGTGTGCCCCAGCCTTTTGTCGCAAACTGGCTGCGTGCTGAAGCACGAGGGCCCAACCATGCATTCAGCTACTTTTCCACATCTGTATTTATTATGTGCCTTCAGCGTACTGTACGCGGCCACATATTGAACATGCATACAGATTTTGCGATACCTGTGTACCTGAAGCTGATGCCTTACCCCTCATAGTGGCCTGGTAGTGGGAGGGGCACTCTGCCACCCTTGTCCAAAGCAGAGCTTATGTTTACTACATCAACATCAATGCGTGCAGCTCCCCACATCCTCTGGATGTCCTGCTTTATCTCTTCCCGGACTGCAGAGGGCAGCACCTTCTCAATTTCCCGGAGCGGCAGGTAAAACTCGGCCTGATAGGGCAACTTCTTCCCTGCGAAAGGAACGCAAATCCATCCTTCCTTGTTCAAGCGGCGGTGCGTCTACAGGATTGTGCGAAATCTCAGTTTCAAATCTCACAAATTCATTTCGCAGTACCTGGTGTCCCCACGGTTATCACCAGCCTCTCCCTGAAGGTGTCATAGCTGCGTTTATTAATAACCGTGATCTGTCATCGAGACAAAAAAAGATTGTTTCCACGAGTTCCAAGAGTTATGACACATGATTAAGTGCACTTCAGGAACATGGCTTTTTGGGTAAATTCTTAATGAAACAAAAATGAAAAACAAAATTAAATAAATATGAATGGGGATAGACGCGAGCAGACGTTGATCCCACTGTTTTGGGTATTCATGATGATTCCGATGGAGCGTCCGCGTTTTAAAAGTTGTTTACGGCTTATTTAAATGAACATATCTATAACTTGTTTCTAAAATTGTAGAATCTGCTAGTAAGGTTGTGGTATAAGATTGGATTGGATTGAACTGAATTGAATTGAATTGTCATATGATAGAGATTTAAAGGTTGCTGTGATTGGTTCATGAAAACATCACAAAGAAAGAAGAAAGAAATGGGAAGGATATTGTGTTCTGAATTTTCTAGTAGTTTTGTGTGTGGCTGTTTCCAGTGAAGCTTTTAAAACTTTTATTTGTCTCAGTTCAGTCAAACCCTACATTTACATTTTTGTTCAATTAACAAGTGCCTTTCAAGCCATTCTTTGTCCCTTTATCTCAGATGACTCCACAACTGGAATTAATTCTAATAGTTTTGCATAGATTTTTTTTTTTATTATTAATTCCACAACACAGACCTCATCAGAAGCCACTTGTCCCAAGTGGGGTCACAATGAGCTGGAGCCTGAGCCTAACCAGGCAACGCAGGGTGGAAGGCCAGAGGGGGAGGGGACACCAGTTCATCGCAGGGCACCCCAAGCGGGACTCGAACCTCAGCCCCACCCGAGAGCAGGAACCGGCCAAACCCGCTGCGCCACCACACCCATCTTATTTTCACAACCAGAACTCGTTAAGTAATTTACATTCTTTCAACAATTCCTGTTCTTTCCCAGTGCGGCAGTTTTTTTTTTCCTCTCCAGATAAGCGTTTCATTGTTATATTAATTACTCCTAAGCTTTCTCATCAGTGTTAGAGGTGTGCAATTCTATCCCGGATTGGTGTGCCAAGAAACCTGCTTGTTCTTTGCTCCTGGATTTCACATCCTCACCACTTTGCCCTCTTTTCATGCCGTGAACCTTTTTGAAACCGAGCAGGAGAGCTAGAGGAACTGCAGATTTGAGGTTGTTATGCAGCTCAAACCACTGTCAACCAGAAGCCGACATGTCAGCAAAAAACTCTGCCATCGTCAGACGTTCATGTGCCCCTCCCTCTTTTTCTTCCCAAAATGGTGCCGGTTTCCTGCGCAGTCAGGGCCCCTCCTCGTTGTTCTCATCCTCGTGTGCAAATGGTACCACCTGGTTTGAGCTGTAATCTAACACGGCATTTCCTAAAGCTCTCCTTGGGAATCTCAGCCATTCCCTGTATTCCGTGTTCCATGACCAGCACACATGATTGCGTTAAGAAAATGAGCAATAAGCCCTCAGTTCGTTCTGCCAAGGAGAGGTTCGGGAATCTCTGATCTAAAATCTAGTGACCAAGTGATGCTTTGGAAGAGAACCATATGAGTCGTGTAGCCAATCAAGATGCCACAGGATGCCACGTACAAGACCAGTAATGCTTAGGCAAACGCTCATCGCCGGGGTCGGTACCTCAATCACAGCCTTGCCCTGGTCTTCCTCCAGTGGGGTGCCATAGAGGAATCCATTGTCTAGAGGATGTCTCTGCGTGTAGCGCAGCCAACGGGGCAGGTCTGGGAAGTGCTGCTTGTTGCATTTGAACACCATGGGGTCATCATATACATGACCTGTTTTTCCACACCGAACACACCATCAATTCCAAGCGTACAACCCACTCGAGATCCAGTTCGGTCAAATCTGTCACATGCAAGCCTACTTTGAACAACATTTCTTTCTTTCTCAGTATTAAGTCAACTCACGCACACTTGCACACCACCTCATTGTGTCACAGATCTTTTTCAACTTACGTTATAAGGTGCCGATCAGACACTTTTACCCAAAGTGGCTGAAAATAGATCAGTTTTACCTGCTAAGTTGCATGGAGAAACAACCCAAGGTAGTGTGTATGTATGTGTGTGTATTTTCCAAGGTGGAAGGGCAATAATTTTTTAAGGGACTTCAACGTTAATTTCTTTATCCACTTTTCAGCCTGCTTTGTATCAAGAAGATACAGTAAATCAGCTATGCGAGAGTCAATACTACCACAATGTGTGGGAAAGTCAGTCATAGGAGCCATAGCTCTTACCATAGTGTTTGAGGAAGGGTTCGAAATCACTCTGGAACGTTTCTCTCTGCAGTTCATACACAAAGAGCTGGCCCACTTGAGTATAAGCCTTTATATCTGCCTCGACCACCAGGACACTAGCCAAGCACACTGTATGGAAACAACAGAAATAAGGGACCCCGTGAAGAAATGCAAGTGGGCTGATAATCTCAGTCTTCTAGGCTATCAACACCATGATTATGTAGTTGGTAACCAGTTACAATTCTTTTTGCAATTGATTTTGCACTTTGTTATTTAATTTTTAAAATAATAACACTATGACATTCAACTACACAAAATATCCTCAGCATAAAGCTTCATTTGTGGTGATACCTGGTAATGTAGTGGTTAGAGCTCTTGGCTTTAAATGCAAAGGTTCAAGTCTCACTTCCAGCTGTAAGACCCTTAAGCAAGGTACTTACTCTAACTTGCTCCAGTAAAACTACTCAGCTGTATAAATGGGTAAATAACTGTAAGTTGCTTTGTAGAAAAGCATCAGATAAATGAATAAATGTAACTGTCTGCACCGTAAATTGTGTTGATATTTATGAGGCCGGCTCAAGAGTTGATAGAAAACTCAATACAGTTGACCCTTGAACATCACGGGTTTCAGCTGCGCAGGTCCACTTATGCGTGGATCTTTTTCAACAAATATATCGGAAAATTTTTTGGAGATTTGCAACAGTTTGAAAAAACTCGCAGACAAACCGCGTAGCCTAGAAATATTGAAAAAATTAAGAAAAAGTTAGGTATGTCATGAATGCATAAAATATAGGTAGATACTAGTCTATTTTATCATTTACTAGCATGAAAAATATACATAATATGTATAACATCTGCAGTGTTTTGTATCATACGAGACTATATTGATGTAAGTACTGACAGACAGACAATTCGTCTTATAAACAGACGACGTAAAGTTACGGTATCGATAAATACAGAACAGTACTGTCAATGTATTTTCTCTTCCTTATGATTTTCTTAACATTTTCTTTGCTCTAGCTTACTTTATTGTAAGAATACAGCATATAATACATACTGTCTAACATACAAAATATGTGTGAATCGACTGCTTATGTTATCGGTACGGCTTCTGGTCAACAGTACGCTTTTAGTAGTTAATTTTTCGGGAAGTCAAAAGTTCTACGTGGATTTTCGACTGCGCGGGGGGTCAGCGCCCCTAACCCCTGTGTTGTTCAAGGGTCAACTGTTCTAGATCTCTGGGGCATTTTTTGGAGCTGCTTAGACAGGGCTGTATGACAACTCTTGCCAACAGTTGTAACCCTTTCCTTCTGAGTTGTGTTATGTTCTTGTTTTACACTGAAAAGACCACTGGCTGGCCCTTTCCTGGAGCATTTAACAGAAGCCTTTAGGTGACTAGTCTACATACTTCATGTCCTTTAGCTAAATTTCAAACGTAAGTTTGCCCTGACGCTAAGTCTCAAACATAACATTTTTTTTTGTGAGGACTTAAGCAAAGATTTGCTGGCAGCCACCCTTCAGACAGAGCTTTGCATAGCCTTCTGTTTTGTTACCAAGAAGGTCCTGCATTTCATATCTATTCACCTAGACAACGCATTCTACACCGTGTGGGTGTCACAGCGAGTATCGCTGCTGTCTCACAGCGTGTGGGTGGTGTGAGAGAGCATGGGTTCAATCCCTGCTCAGTCTGTGTGGTGTTTGCATGTTCTCCCTGTGTCTGTGTGGGTTTCCTCTGGGTGCTCTGGTTTCCGCCCACAGTCCAAAGATATGCTGTTCAGATTAAATATCTAGCGGTGTAAGTCCCCGCAGTGAATAAGGTGTGTGGCCTGATAACACTACATACAGTTCATTGGAAGTCGCTTTGGAGAAAAGCACCTGTTAAATAAATAAATGTAAGTTAAAAAAATTTTCCAAATCCTTTTACACAGATGTGTGCAGAACATGGCATGTAATGGGTATATTTCTGATTCTGGTAATCAGTAAGGTAAGACATGTCTCAACAAATTACTCCGCACTAAGAAAGAATCGAGCATTTGAATTTTCACCCCAGACAGCAACTTTGTTTGCGATGGATTGAATCTTCCGAATAATTCTAATAAAGAACATTTTCAAGGAACACGTCACAACACAAACAGCACGTGGCAATAATTCCTCAATAATTTCTCAATAATTTCCTCTGCACTTTCTTACATACTTTATGATGCAGGTCCTCCTTACTCCTTTCACCAGATTTTTAACACATATATTATTTATTTATATGATAAAATAACTTGCCTGTAATAAGGAGTCCCCAGCTCTGCTTCTCTGCCATCTTGTTTAAAGCTCTGTGATTGACAAGAGCAAACGGAGCGCAGCGGCTGGTCAGGGTGTGTCTGAAGAAAGCCTATTTTAGTGGCTACCTAAATAGACTGCGGTGCATGTTTGTGTCCGCATGCGTGTTTCTGCGTGGACGTGCGTGAAGAAATAATGATTCATTCATATAACACTATACGAATAACACCTTTATTTCCTCTTTTACCAAAAGTCTTTTCCTACCTCATGCTTGTACAGACGGCTTCCTGTTTTCTTTTAATGCGCCCTTTGGTCTACTAGGCTTCCACAATAAACATGAGGCCAAAGTGAAGAACCGGGCACTGTGTTTATTCGCTTCTTTGGGAAATCTGTTATGGAAAAACAGAACTGACCTTTATGAGTTCATGCTGTGAAATAATTAAATGCAGACTATGGCAAACAGGTTTATAAAATCTGAACTCAAGGATGTATGATGTCGCTTTTGAGCATTTTGAGGTTATCAAGGGTTGATTTTTAAATTGTCACATTGCATTTATTTGTTTAGCTGACACTTTTTCCTAAAGTAACTTACACTGTTGAGATATTTACTCATTTACACAGCTGGGTAATTTTACTGGAGTAATGTAGGGTAAGTATCTTGCTCAAGGGTACTACAGCTAGAGGTGGGAATCAAACCTGCAACCTTTAGGGTCAAAGGGCACAGCTCTAACCACAACATTACCATTGCAACATTAAAACAGCAATAGCTCCATCTGCTGAACTACTAGCAGATCCCCATGCAAGAGGAGGACCTCAACATCTGCAGTTCCCTGAAGAGACAAAATTCTAGTATCTTTTAATGTATTGAACAATTCATACATCAGTTTCCAGGAACTACTTATCCAGTCAGAATGATGGACATCTATTGTCTGCTCACATCGCAAGTTCAGGGCAACATAGACACCGGTCCACTCATCAACCTGTCTCATGAACTTTGAAGAAACTTAGAGCAAACCAGGGAGAACATGCAGAACCAATCTGACAAAGCTATGAGCTACAGATCACTGTTTGTTTTGATTTGACCGTCCTGAGACTATAGCAGCTTAAAGGCAGGAGGGATCCAACTCATATTAGACAGGTTATTACTGTGGAAGGTTCATTTTCAATTCTACAACTTTTAAAAGTGCCTTTAAAAAATATATCTACACATATAGGTGTTCTAGAAAAACGACCCATGACATCACTGAACGCGCAACCCTTGTTGAACAGACCCTTCGTTAATTATTTATTCATTTACCTGATGCTTTCCTCAAAAGTGAGTTTTAAGTAAGTTGGGATTTGAACCTGGATCCTTGAAGAGGAAATCAGCAGCACTAACCAGTACATTACCATCTCTACAAACATACAGGTGCTTTTCAGAATTCAAGAACTCGAGGAAAAAAGGGTAAATGCATCCATTTATGAGCCTATCAAAAGGGAAATTCAGAAAACGCACAGGAGGGAAATCTTGCAGAAAACCCACCAGAGGACACAATGTTTTTCATTATTATGAAGTTTCTGTGTAGACTGGTGCTTTTTTCAACTGATCACATTTTTTGGTTTGTTGTTACTTTCCTTGATTTTCTTTAAAATGTTTTTTGGTAAGTTTAATACTGGTTTACCAGTCCATTTTTCTACCGTCATCTCTAGAGAACACCCTTCCTCCCCCCACCTCTTTAAACATCACACGAAAAAGACTTAACCAAATGTGCTGTGGTTCATAACAATCACTATATTTGTGTACCATAACAATGTAAGTAATCTATTTGCATATATATTTGCATATCTAGTAAGCTTTTTGGATTATGTAATTAATGTAATATCGCATGTATCAAATCCACTTGGAGACAGAACTGATCATTTATAATAAAAAGAAAGTGGTCCAGGCAAAATAATAACAGCTGCGGAGAACGCACCTAACATTTTCACCACCTGTACACTTATGATTAGGATGAGTGACAATAAGTGATTTGATAATACAATCCTTCTGTCTAAAACATTAATGAGAAATTACAATAGACATGTTTTTTTTGCCATTTTAACTAAATGACCTGATGGTATCACATACTTTATATACATTTCCTTATCTGAGTGTTTTTCCTGGTTGCAGTTTTTGAGGTCAATACCTCGCAACTGCAGTTTCTCAAAAGCAGCTCACACTCTTTTGTCATCAAAGTACCGTGCTGTGTTCTTTCACAGGTATACTGCAATTCCCAAGGAAGGCCCATTCAGCAGGATATCGCAATATCAGACTTTCAGAATGATATACAGATCCAGGTGTAAGCCATTGATGTGATTCTCCTTCTTGTGCTAATATTTCTGAATCCATTATATATTTTGCAAATAAATAACAGTTTGAACAGAAAAAAAAAAAAAATTTTGGAGAATATGGGCTGATTTGTCACATTTTCCTTAAACTGCCAACATAAAAGAAAACACATTAATGTCATTAAGCCACCATCTCAATGGACTTAAAGTTTTACCATACTAATTAAGCTGTTTGTGCATGTACACCGATTCCTCACATAATGAGGATAATTTGTTCCGTGAAATCACAGAGTTAGGAAAATTCCTGTTGTGACGGGTTGAAATTAGCATTTCTTATGGGAAAAAAAAACTACTTTGAGCTGTTTGACTGAGCTGTTCATTTTTCTCACTTTGGAGAAAAGTGTCTGACAAATATGTTTGCGATAAACAGTATTACAAACACACTCGTAAGAGGAAACACACGGAAGCAGTGAGAGTCCCTGGATTGTTTTTTTAAAAATACACTTTTAATGTTTTATTTTTGCCCAGCTGTGATACCAGTTTGCCCAAAAGCCCATAAACCGAAACCACCGAGCAGCTGAAAAACGTATTCAAACTCTTTTACGTGAACTACTCATTTTCAACATAATAAAGCATGAATATACTTGAAGAATAACATGAGACAATTTCAAAACTTTTTTCCAGCTGCTGATCACCACTCCGTGTGACCATTTGGTGGGAACACCACTTTGGATATGCTGACACTACAGAATATAATTAGTCGGCTCATGTGACAATCTGCATTCATGTGAACACGACAGAAATCAGACTTTCTTCAGCAGACTTCTGATCTTACCTAAGTTGATTCAGCCCCAGAGAGAAAATAAATAGTTACAAACATTGTCTGAAGCTGCTTGTCCTGAGCAGGGTTGTGGCGAGCTGGAGCCTAGCCCAGCAGTGGAGGGGCACACCCAGGATGGGATGCCAGTCCATTGCAAGGCACCCCAAGCAGCACTTGAACCCCAGACCCACCAGAGAGCAGGCACAGGTCAAACCTGCTGTGTCACCACACCCCCCCCCCCAAAAGAAATAGCAATTTACATTAATTCATTTAGCTAATACTTTTTTCCAGAGCTACTTACAACGTTAAGGCCACAATTATTTACCCATTTAGACAGTTAGGTAATGTTACTGGAGCCATTTAGGGTAAGGACCTTGCTCAAGGGTACTACAACCAGAGGTGGGGATCAAACCTGTGACCTTTGGCTCCAACAGCAGTAACTCTAACCATGGTGCTAGCAGCTGTCCTCACAGTCACAACTTAAGACACCCGTTTACAATTCAAAAAGCCACACAGAATATAATGGTGCTGTAAATAGTAGCAGGGGGCATGGTGGCACAGTGGGTTTGGCCTGCGCCTGCTCTCTGGTGGATCTGGGGTTCAAGTGCCGCTTGGGGTGCCTTGTGATGGACTGGCGTCCCGTCCTGGGTGTGTCCCCTTCTCCGCCAGCCTGGTGCCCTGTGTTGCCGGGTTAGGCTCCAGTTCACCATGACCCTGCTTGGGGCAAATGCGTGTGTGTGTGTGTAAATATTAGTACTACAATATAACAGTGAAATGTAATTAGTTGATAGTTTTACAAAAACATATCTTCAATTTTCTGTAATACTGTTAATTTGGTAAGAAAACTTTTTTTTTAATTGTTGTCAAACCTCACTAGACTTTCAAGTTTGAAAGGCCATGATAAGCCTTACCATTTCAGTCAGAGGTGACTGGTAAACTGACATTTTTATGGACTTCGCATTTGTTAAAAGCACTACTTTCACTGTTGTGGCGGCTGTGATATGTTTGAGAAATAAAGGCACAAACTAAGAGACAGTGAGAGAGAGAACGTTAGACAGAGAAAGTGAAAGACATAGTGACACGATTCTGACGAGACAGATTCAAATTCTGGTCCTGAGGACTGTGAGACCTGGGCCCTAGACTAGTAAACCCACGGGTTATTTATTTATGTATTTATGTTTATCGTTTCAAAATATTCTTGATTAAGAAACATGGCTCGGCCGTTTTTGTGAAGACAATAAAGCAGAGTTTGAAAACTGAACTGAAAGGGAAAGAGGGAGACAGATGGGATGATGAGAGAGAGAAACTAGCAGAGGGTGGAGAGAGAGAGAGAGCGAGAGCGCGCGCGAGCGAGAAAGCGCGCGGCGCGTCTGACAGCTCGTAGAGAATCTAAAGCGTGGACACAATGGAGCAGCCGACTGAGGGGTCCTGAAACAGCCGTCCTTTCACGCGGGAAACAAGGTACTGGTAGGGGGACGACGTACCGAGGCACGTCCGTGTAAACTGTAGTATTTGCTTTAACCTTCAGCCTGTCCGTTGCTGTTATTACTGCTTACCGCGACGTTATCGCGGAATGCAGAGGATGCAGGAAGCAGCGCGGCGAGGCGAAGGCACCATCGGTGGGCTAACGGACCATAGGCCTGTCCGCAAGGTCCTAACGCCGGCCCGTCGTCCTGCGGGGTAGCGATTGTCTGACAAAAATACTACAGTAAATTACCAACACGCTAAGGTATCGTCGTGGATAAGCAACACATGTGGCGCCAGCAGATGATGTCTGTCAGTGTAAATCTCATTCGGACGGGTGGCTGAGATAGCAAGGTTCAAAAAAAAATCTTCCAGAGGTTGTTGCAAAATTCATTTGGCTCAACAAAGCGAGCCATCCGTTAGAAATCAAACCGTAGCCATTTCATTTGCTTGTCAAAAATGCACATGCAAATATACATATATATAATATACGCGAGTGCTTTTCGGCAATAGTCACACTGCGATATTAAAACTGCTTTTTTCTTCAATCATAATCACTGGCAGATCGGAAAGGAAGATGAATATTATGCATAATATGCACATTCTGGCAGACAGACGGGGAAAAAAAAGCAGTTTTTTAGGTCACACGCCGCTTTCAATACAGAAATGCAGCACCAGCCGCCCGACTCGAGTCACACCATCCTAACCGCTGTGCGGGTCTCAAACGGGTTTATTTTATTTTCACCACAAGGTACAAAAGCGTTTATCGATTTTTAAAATAACTGTATATTTGAAAAGCGGGGGGGGGGGGAGAAACTGAAAGACATCCAGGAAGTGCATCGCATTTCCGACGTAAAACATCTCTGCTCAGTAAATGGCACAGCATTTTTTGTTAATTTTTTGTTTAAAATCGACAAAACGGACCTGATGTTAATAATACAACTTATTTCTGACTGTTTGTGGCTATGTGCCCTTATTATTTTACGAAAGCATAGCGCGAGGAGGACCCCGGAATCGCCTCAAACAAACGCTGCATTGTTGTGTAGTGAAGGCGCATGTACTACCCGAATGTTTGAACGTAAGCAGTTATGAGAAGATGCAGTAAAATAAGTGAGAATGGTGGTGCTGTTCTCTTTATAACAACTGAATACCCGTTCAGATTTGGGGAAGTAACAATAACAGAATCATAGCAGCTCGCTCGGCGCTAGGACCCGGGGGCGCCCTTCCTCTTTGCGGTAGCCCCGCTCCTCCTGCGCGAGGACTAGAGACCCGCAGTGTAAGGCGGCCGAGGAAATTAAACACATCGCAACGATGTCACGAAAAAAGGATTAAAAACCGGGGCGAGCGGCGCCTCGGTCTAATATCCTCGTAGCAATTTTAAACACATGCTTCAAAGAGCACTCCTATGCTGTTCGCCGTATTCCAATGTATGGAGATACCCATTTTTTTCCACCTACAATCCCTTTCTGACGCGATTTTGGAGTGAGGTGTGAAGTCAGTGTATCGACACGACAGACATGTGAATGTTGGCCGTTTTCTCATGCACTTCTCTGTCCTGTGTGTCCTGCTGACCCCTTGCAGAGGAAGGAGAAGGGGAGCTATGCCGGTATTGCCTTCCCTCGGCGACGCCTGATTAACCATGATGAAGACCGAGTCCCCGTCCTCAGCGAGCTCCAGCACAACCACCAGCTCAAGCTCCACCCTGCGGAGCCCCTCTCCACACCGGAACGCATACGAGGCGGGCATCCAGGCGCTTAAGCAGGCCAAGGAGGCCCTGAGCAGTACGGCCAATGGGGATGGTCAGGACAGCAAGCCCAAACCCTCGTCCCGGGGCCGCAGGTATGGCTCCAATGTGCACCGCATCAAGAACATGTTCCTGCAGATGGGCTCCCCGGTACCAGGCGAGGGCGAGGACCCCAGTAAGTCTAATGACCGCACAGTGCGGCTGTCTCTTCCACGGGCCAGCAGCCTCAACGAGAATGTGGACCACAGTGCCCTGCTCAAGTTGGGTGCCACCGTGTCGGAGCGTGTGAGTCGCTTCGATCCCAAGGTGGATGGCGGGCAGCACAGGGTTTCGTCCGGTTTCTCCAAGCTGCAGGAGACTCGCAAGATATTTGAGCAGCGGCACCTGCAGGAGAAGCAGGCTGCCACCAACCGCATCTTGTTGAAGAAGGAGAGGGCGTCTGGCTTCCAGGACAGCCGGCTGGATGTGGTGGTGCGCTTCAATGGCAGCACAGAGTCGCTGGACAAGCTAGATACTGGGGGAGCTGTGGAGGCCGTGTCACCCACCGTCAGCCAGCTCAGCGCTGTCTTTGAGAAGGCTGACCTCCGAAACAACCTGCACCGACCGCCTGCCTCTTCGCTGTCCCCTCGGGGTGTCAGCTCTGCCGCGGGAAGGGTAGGTGTCATGAACTCCAGGATCGTGACCAGGAAGGCCAACGTCCTCCCCCCAAGCAGCCATGAGGAGGGAAGCCCACCCACAGACCGTGAGCCATCACCTAGGAGTCCCAAGGCGAAGGTGAGCTCTCAGAAAGAGGAGGTCGTCTCTTCTGAAGTTCCAGGGCGGGATAGCAATAGAGCTTCTGGAGAGTCAGGTGCAGCAAAGCCTGATTCAGAGCAGAGCAAGCCAGAAGCTGTGGTGGATTCTATTGCCAAGAATGAGCCAGAAAAAGAGGCAGTGGAGCAGGGGATCCAGCAAGATCCTGCAAGCCAAGAGGCAAGGAGCAGGCTGGTGCAGGCTGAGGTTCATGCCTCCCTGGAGAATGAGGAGGCAGCTAAGGAAGGTGAGACCCCAGAACTGCTTTCATCTACCCCTAAGGATTCCAGCATCACAGAGGGAGTGGAGGATGGGGACAAGGGCCTGGAGGAGAAGCCCGAGGAGTCGCTGCAGGGAGAAGATGGGGCTGAGGAGTCCCGAAGGGAGGATTACTCTGAGGCGGACCTGGTGGACATCAGTGCGTACAGTGGCATTGGGGAGGACTCAGGGGGCAGCCAGCTGGATGAGGAAGAGGAGGATGAGGATGATGAGGCCTACGAGCCCGAGTCCAGCTGCACTGAGATCCCGGGGCTGCCTGCGGAGGAGGAGCCACCCCCAAGCCGAAAGATCCGCTTCAGCACTGGGCCCATCAGGGTGAGTCCTGAGCCAGCATTTGGGGTACTGGGCTGTGTCTCTTGCGCATAAAAGCAAAAGTTACACTCTTTGCTGTGCTTTTCTCTATTAAGTCTCCATAAGGGTAGTAGCCTTCTGTTTTAATATTAAACTTAGGTCTTGGTCGTTGTATATTTACCGAGAGCCACACTAGAGACTGTATGTAGTGATGATACTTCATAATATGAAGTGTTACTCTTGAATATGTGATTAAAAGTCTGCTGCACATATTTAAAACCCTAAATATTTCTTGCTTGAAAGCATAGCTTCCTGCTTTTTCGGGAGGGTACAGGTTGCTGAACCTTTATTTGGATGACTCCTTTGTCCAAGATGAATTACAATGTTGGACAGTGAATTTTACAAAAATGTAAAAAATTTATACAGCAGGGTATTCTTACTGCTTCGATTTAGGCTAAGTATGTTGATCGATGGTAGTTCAGCAGGTGGAGGGCCCTTTACAAGATGACAGCCTTAAACAATGCTCCTCATTATTTGATGATAAAGATCCAAAATACACTCTGTGTGATAGAGCTATCAGAGAAAACACTGTCAGTTTTAGCTTTTGTGAGCTTTGAAAGAAGTCAATACAAAATAGTTCATGATGAATGTGTAGGTGTTACTGGGCTGTTTGGTACCTTCTGTTCTTGTTCACACCACGAGAAGATGCCCGTGGGGGGGGGGGGGGGTATATCAGCTAGTAAAACTGTGTCGAGTTGACTTTCAGCAGCAAAGTTTATAGACTCCACCTGCTGGGTGGTTAAGGAAGTCTGGTTTGTCCCCAGTGAACAGTGATAAGGGGACCCATGTCCACTATCTTCAGGAGAGATTTCAGCAGCTGTACTTGCTAACCTGAAATGCTGCATTTTCACTGAAGTGGGAGATGTCCGATTAACATATTAAGTATGTAAAAATCCTGAAATTACAGACCCTGTGGCACTTTCTGAAACGGAGGCTTTTGTGTTTAAAAGGACTTCGGTATAAGATCACCGTGTGCCTGGTGCACATGAATCCTTAGTGCAATTGACACTGATGGGGTGTACAGTATAAAACAATAAACAGAATTAAAGCTAATATGTAACAAATGGGTTTAAATATGTTTTAGCTTTTAGCTTGCATGAAAAACAATACAGATTGTCCAGAAATAATGTCAGATGAGACTATTACGTTTGCATGAGCATGCTTTCCATGTCGTTTAATTATGGCGAACAAGTATTGTTTGAACTCATGTTTATATTTATTTAAGGGGCAGAATGTAAGGGTCCTAGCCTATGCATTTAAGTGGTTTACTGGGGGCGTGTGTTGGATTGTTTGCATGTAATGTGCAAATCTGATTAGCCATCAAATACCATTGTTACACCTAATTTAAGATTATAATTAATCTTTTTTCCTTTTCATTCACTGTTAAATATGTGAATGTTAGGATGTTCCAACAGCATATTGATATCATTAATGTTCTTTCTAGCTGTTGATGGGATATGTTCCAAATGCTGAAACTTTTTTGCCTCTGCTTCACTTATGTTTGATGCCTGATGTAAATGCTTCAACTGTGATACTTGGTTGCGTGATTGAGTTGCAGGTGTTGTTTCTGTGGCTGAGCACCATTGTTCTGCTGAAATGGTGAAATCTACCCTGACAAAGACTTTGTCAGCATAGGAGTTCTTAACTTATTTATGAATTAGCTTGTTCTCACATACAATCATGTAGCTGGACAAAAGCAGATCTCTCAGTTGGCCAAGCCTAGTGGGTTGCAGAGCGGGTTTTTATGTGTCAGACAGCCTGTCGGCTGCATGCCCACAGGTTGGCACTGTTAGACGGGGGTGCAGGCTGAATAAGAGCTTGGTGGCAGCAGTTACCAGGGGGACAGTCTTGGCAGCAGATGCCAACTCCCAACCTGACCGAGTGGGTGAAACTGATGTCACACTGACGTGGCGCTTAAAAAAAGCACACACACAGACACAATCTGATTTATGTAACACTGGTGTCTGCAGCAGCCATCTGTACCTTCACATGCACAAGAATGGCCCCCCTCCCCAATACTTCATTTTTTCAGAGTACACCCTCTGGACATACCAAGCAGAAGTTTTGAGCTCAAAAAAAATTTTTATTGAAAAGGTTTACATGGTTTACTTAATCTGACTTGTGCTATTATAGTGTATATAAGGAGGTACAAAATCTACAATCTAAGGATTGAATTTTGCTTATGATTTCCTGTATATTTAGAATGCAGAAATGGACATGCTTTGAATATCACTGAATGTTACTAATCACAGTGCGCATATGCTTGAGATCCATTCTGCCCAGTATTTGATGACCTTCCTTAGATGGTCTAATCTGGTATGGGTAAGCGAGGCTTGATACAAAGTACTAGAACAACATTGTTGCTTTTCCTGGATTGTGATAGTCTACTGCGATAAAAGCTGCTCATCCATATGAACAAAGATGAACTGCAGTTATTTTGGTTGCCTTTGCATCCCATGTAACCTTGGATTTGTCTCTCCTGAGCCAGCATCCCAGCCCCAATCTGAGCATGTCAAAGAGCATGTCAAACAGATTGCCTTTCCGCCTGTACTCCTGCACTACTTCCCCAAGTTGTCAGCCCACTCATCAGACCTACTGCATGACTGCTGCTGCTGACATGTTTTGGTGTATATGACACATAAGTGCTTCCTCATCCTTGGCAGACTGGGGCAACATTCTATCTTAAACCATTGGGGTTAAACAGAATAGCACAAGTTGGCGCTTTCAGAGAGAACTGCACATTCTTTTTATTAGTGCTGGCCTGAATTAATTCAGTGTCAAGTAAATTGGTCCCATTGGTTACATCAGTCTGTTTAATTTTATTTCATTAGTAAATTTTTGTTACATATTGACATGGTGTTATAGTGAGATCCTCATCATGGTGACTGTCCCTTTTTGTATCTTCTCAGGTAACATTTTGTGTATTCAGTGACTTCTGAAAAATGCACCTGATGTCACGAGCTGATTAATAGTGTCAAATTCAATTCAGTTTCAAAACTTGTATGTCCTTGAAATTATCATTTTCTTCCAAATGCTTCAGTTGTCTTATTTTTTTTTATCACGTTAAGGTTCAGATTTAAAATGAAAAGGAACTGAAGATAGAGAGAAGATGTAAGAAATGGCTGAAGTTGGGTGGTACCTGGCAGTGCTTCGTGAGCTTCTATGGAACATGCAGGACAGCTCCTCTTTCTTACTGAGCCTGTCCTTTTATCCAAAGCAAAATACAGTTTTACCTATTTGCAGAACGAGATTTTTTAGGTTAAATACCTTGCTCAAAAGTTACCATAGCAAGAGCCCTTTCTGGGAAAATATACCCATGCTCGTAACTGGTGTGCCTACTTTTTCTGTTGGCTACTGCTTTATGATTCGATGGTGAATTTGACCCATCGGAAGCTCAGCCCATGTCTTCTGTCTTTGGGGAAACTCCAGGGCTTTGGTGACATTAAAACCTTCTCTTGGAATTCCTCTTTTGTATTTTACATTATTTATTTAGCAGATGCTTTTCTCCAAAGCAATTTCCAATAAACTGTATGCAGTGTTATCAGCCCACATACCTTATTCACCAGGGTGATTTACACTGCTAGATACACTACTTACAATGGGTCACTCATCCATACATCAGTGGAACACACTCTGTCTGTCACTCACACACTATGGGTGAACCTGAACAGCTTGTCTTTGGAATATGGGAGGAAATCCACACAGACACAGGGAGAACATGCAAACTCCACACATGCTGAGTGGGGATCCAAACCCACATTCTCTCACACCACCAAGGCGCTGTGAGACAACAGCGCTACTCGCTGTGCCATCCAACCACCCATTTTAAATGTACGGTCCTTAATTCCCTGAAGTAGGAGGTGTGGCCAAGCTGTTTCTATGCTTAAATTGTAAATCAAGGATGTAGTGTGGTAAAATCAATTGAGTGTGTGTGATTACTTTTATGCAATTATCAAATATTGCTGATAGAAACATAAGATGTAAGGCATTTGTTAGGAATTACAATGACCCTTCAATTCTTCTGGTTGACTTTACATTTCTTGGCCTGATGGCAAGCCCAGCAACCTAAAGTTTATTGCCAGGGCAGCTCTGACACCTTAATGTGACTTTTAATCTTGTCAGCTGACGTCAAAGGGCTTTGTTAGCAGCCTGCTTCTCAAAACCGTTTTGCTGAGAGTCCCCCTGCCGTCATTTGAGGACGACTTGAGGAGACACCTAGCAAGAGCTACATCTTGCCTTTCTGTGGGTGCATGGCTCGCGGTGGCAGCTTTTTTGGAAAAGGAAGTGACACATTCAGGCTTGCCACTGTTTCGGATCTATGGTCTTCACCATCTTGGCTTACATGGCTTACAGGCAGGTTTTCTGCCTGTCAAAATCCACTGCCATGTTATAAGTTCATGAATAGTGCTTAATTATAGTGCAAGAAAGGCTGTGGTGTTGCCAGTCGCCAATCAATCTGCCTGTGTAATTAAATGGGTGACAAATTGAGTGCATAGTGATAATATCCTGTAGGACTGAAGCCACAAGCAGCCACAGGGATATGCCATCATTAATATCTTAAAATCCTGTTTTTTGTGAACTGTTAAGCTGTGAGCTGTGTAAATTAGACCTAGAAAGTATATTCCTCTCAAGGGGAACCCTGGTTTGATTTTTATTAAACTAAGCTGACATTAAAGGAACACCAGAATTATTCTGACTTAAGGCGGGATTCTGCTGCACTGGCGATAGCAGTGATGCTGTGGTTTGATGTGTATCTCATTGAGCAAGGTGACTGTCCCCACCACACCCTTGACTCTGAGGCATAGGGAGAATGGGACATGACACTATGGAGCAGTAAGACAGAGCCTGTTAAGTGGCTAGAATCGTTTGAGGAAACTTAATTGGAGAAAAGGATCATCTCCTCGATCGACACTGAGATACTCAGCCTGCTGTTTGTCTTGGTTGTCGGCCACCTAGTCACACTTAAGCAGATTATAGGAAAAGGTTGTTCAGTGTACATTATTATACTTGACACTGCTTGCCTTGCTCAATGGGAGGTCTAGCTCTATCTGTCGAGTCCCTTCATACTGATTAGTCACATGGCAAGGGCAGCATTGAGATTTTAGCATGGTGAAGTCTTGCTCTTGTAACTGCTGTGAGCGATAATGCAGAGGTGAAGGAGCAGCCCTTTAAATGTACTTTGAAATGAACAGGTTTTTGATTTAATGGCCCTGCAGAAGGCTTTAAATAAGGGCGTCTGCTGACTGGGTAACTGTAAATGCCAACTTTACAAAAAAGAACAAGTACCTGCTCTTTTTTTCCCCTGAAATATCTGCATTACACTTCAGCTCTGTTCCCCCCAAAATCATTATATTATCAATTAAATCTGTCAAACAAGGTAAACACTTGGAGCCAAAAAATTGATGTGCCAAAAGCATCCTCCCAGCTCTGTTGGGTTCCCCAACTAAATGTGTGCGCATGCATAAATGACTGAAATGTTGCTTTAGGATTTTATTGTCTATATTGTTGTCATATTAAGCAAGTCTTTTTTTGGGGATAGTTCTGTACAAAGTAATAACCTACTTTCTCATACCTTCTGCAGCTACAAAGGTAAACGTTTTGCTTATAAATCTCTCTGGCTATATGACAGTTGTAAAGTTCTGTATTTTAAAATGTTGTTACCTTTTTCTGTATAATGTGGAAGGGATCATCCTGTCATTGCACTAATTTTGAAACTGAGTTATTTCCTGTAATCTTATATATAATTTTTTATGGCACATTTGTTTTCATTTTAATGTCTTTCTTAGGGAAGTTTGTTTTGGGACCCCATCACTAGTTAAAACTACATATTCCCTTGAGGGCTGTTTTTAGCAAGACTTTTGCCAGAAGATTGTGTTTGAGAATGCAGAATCAAAAAAACTTTTTGAGTAAAACACAGTGACATCGTATGGCTCTGTAGTACTCTGGAGAACACAAATAGAATACATGGGAAAAAGACAATTTGACATTTCAGAAGTGTCAGGGAAATGGTTTACATTAAACGTTCAAAGGTTTCAACAATGGCAGTTAAAAAAAAAATTCAGATGGAACGTGAAAGTCTCCTAGCTTATTCTGAAAAGTAGATCAGCTTTAAATAAGGGGATCCATAGCTCATAGTTAATCATGTTGAATTTGATACATGACAGTCTAACTTATTATGGATTGTAAGCTAATATTTTCCATCTGAATCATATGCCATTGATGACAGTAATAAATACCAGTAGCATACAGTAGCATTTATCACCAGTGTTACTTGCATTATGGTAATTCAGGTAAGAAATATCCTTGCATGTGAACATTGTGATGACTGACAAAATGCTGCAAAAAACAAGGCATGAAAAGCCTCACTCTGTGCATTGTGACTTCTGTTTTTAAAATTAATATACTACTTATTTTCATTCAGGTCTAACAAAAAGGCATTTGTTCACAGAGTGGTTGAACAGTTCACAATGGAAGCATTGTGGGAAATGTCATATGGCCCTCGTGGGCTCCCAATTTAGTGGGCTCTTGCTCAAGCACTGGGGCAGTCTCCAGTTCTTTCTCTCCTGTTTGACATGTCCTGAAGCCAGCGGGTGTGGTGGATGACAAGAGTCTGCAGGGCTGGGGATGGATAAAGTCCCCAGATACAGTTCACAAGGGACCAACCTTCTGTCTGACGTTGTGCCTCCTTGACTCCCCCTGGGCATGCGATCTATCACTGGTTCATTGATCTGTGCAGTGGCATCTGTCATGGCAAGGACCACTTCCCCCACCTCTCTCCTTTGGGATAGAATAGGACATTTTAGTGTTGGAACGTTAAATCCAAGGGTCTTCAAAATTAAACTGCTACGGAGAGTTACGGTGCAATAAACGTCAGGTGTTGCCATATTACAGCCCTAGGGAAAAATTAGCAGTTTTTGCCTACAAAGATCTATTTCATACCTTTATTCCCCCATTTGTTTTATAAATGTTTTGAATAGCATGACACCCTGTCTCTGGTATTTTCCGGTTTCGGTTTGGCAGTGTATGGATTTTAATCTTTTAATCTGAAGCTTGTTTTTAGCAAAGGTGTATTTGAGATTGGAACTCCCAGAATGCACAGCACTGTTGATTCCTATCTGAAATCCAATGGGAGTAATCTCTCTGTAAATAATTTCTGGCAAGGAACAAAGGGGGAGACAATCAACACAGCACATCTATTGTGTGGGTGTCTGTGGGGGAGCAATCTGTGAGTGTGGCCATGACAGTTTAGCATCTGTGCACTTGGTTGGGATGAGGTGCACAAGTGGATCTGGATATGCGTCTGTTAGTGTTAACTCCCTCCTCAGCATCTGCTAAAAGCCCCCAGCAGATGAACCCCTAATGCAGTCCTTTTGAGCTGAGAGGTTGAGTCCCTAACTTACTGACAAGTTTGTACTGTGGTCTCAGGGCCAAAACTGAATGTTTCCCTGATGCATTGCAACAAACATGATCAAACTCCTCTACTGTAATATAAGTTGAATGTAGAGACATACTGATGTTTTCCTGCCTCCAGGTACTAACCAGTTGTCCACCACTGTGTTTTAACATCACTTCATTACTTTAGTCCCCGGTGTTGAGCGGCAGTGTTTTTGGTGACCTTCCTAACCTTCCATGCTTCTTTTGACTGATTTTTATTATGGATTAAATGGGGAAATGTGATACAAATTCCAGGATAAACCAATAGATTTATAAAATGTATTCAGAAATATGTGTTTTCATAGGGACACCCATGCTTGCTCTTGAACTTTAGCCATATTCATAAATTGTATGATTTTCATGTCTTAAGTTCATGTTTCTTTCCTCAGCAGATAATGACAGAAACACAATTGACTTACAGTATTTTATATGATTAACATATTGTTGTACTTTTTGTTGAAAAAAATTTACTAGATGTTCATAATTTGCTTTATTTTAAAGTGACATCTAGATGCTCTTACCATACTTATAATTTTTAAGAGGACCCTCTTTGTGAGGGTCCTGTTTTGTCTGCTGCATGAAAATATATTGGGACCAGGGACTGATCTAACAGTTTACATATCAATTTCAGGCATCCTCCTGTGTGACAGGCTTCCATGTGAAGTCTGTGTTTTGAGATCTTCAAATAATGGAAGAAGTTACAAAAACAAGAAAACCGGAAATAGCTGAGGCATATACTGTAGAAGATGCTCTGCTTGCTGACATGTCCACGCGTTACTTGTAAATACTTGTTTATTCATATCATAACATACACAGGAGACGGCAATCTAACTCCTGTCTATGGCTGATGGCATAGTGGTTAGAGCTTCTGCTTTTGCATCCAAAGGTTATAGATTTGAATCCTGTCTATTGCTGCAGTACCTTTAAATTGTTCCAGTAAAACTGACCGTGCTGTATAAATGGGCAAAGTCATTGTAAGTTGCTTTGGAGAAAAGCATCAAGTATGTGAAAGTGCTGTCCTGTATTTCCGTTCTATGTCTTGTACCCTTTATTGTATTGGATTTGTCATTTGTCCACATTGTATATGAAAACCAATACCCATGAAAATCATGAAAACGCCTCTCCATGTCTGCGTTCGTTTAGAAAAGGTTTTCTTAAGTGGTCACAACCCTTAACCCATGCAATCTGTGTGTGTTTCACAGAATGGGTAGTTGTGCCCTGTAGTTCTAGACAAGTGCGTTGCTTGTGCTGTGGGTCAGTGGTGGTGACTGGTTAGAGCAGAGCTGCCCTGTCCTGTGTTTTCAGTGTTGTTCTACTTGAGCTCTTCATTACCAGGCACAATTACACTGTTTTTAGCAGGAACTGTGCCTGATTTGATGTTTCCTTTTTAAGATTCTTTTTAATTGGCAAAATATTTTCTTGTAAGAAGTTAGTCTAAATTTTCTGAAAATTGAGCATTAGTTGTTATTGTGTTAAATTTAATTGTGGACAGTCCGGTATCTAATCCTTTGATTAAAGAAAGACAACATAATCACTTATGTCCCCTAACATTTAAGAAGAAATGGCTGATTTTAATTAGGTGCAATACTAATTTGCACTTTCTTGTGATACAAAGAAATTAAAATAATTTAAAGGAGCATACTTTTAGTATGAATGAAAATGTAAGAGTTTTCTGTAAAAATGATCGTCCTAATTTTACCCTCAGGTGTACGGAATACCTGCATTGGGAGATCACTGGAATTAGGATACATGTTAAAGTCCAGGATATTGAAAAATCCCATGTCCAATGTCCAAATTCATAGATTATTGTTGATGATTACCTTAGTTCAAAGGGACATGATAAGACTTGATTGAATTACATAAACAATTGTACAATGTTTTACCTATTTGTACAGCAGTGTATTCTTACCATATCAAATCAATTCTGTACTTTCATATCCTTGAAGAGCAACAGCCTTAAGCCTTACACTACCTGCAGGGCTAAATATTTGCAACCATATCCAGTTCAAGGTCAGCCTTTCCAGAAGTTTAGGTGTAAGTAATGGCCACGATAGAAAGTTCAATTCCAAGATCCTGTGTTCAGCAGCAGAGTGCAAATGAACTTGTCTCTGGTTCTGCTGTGGCCCTTGAGCACATACTTAGTGGCTGGAGTTGTGTGAAATGTGTGAGAATGAGAGAACTGTATTCCTGAACTCCACTGTCCTTTCTGCACATTACATTTACAGTTATTCTTTTACTTGACACTTTTGTCCAAAGTTACGTACAATGTTGTTACTTACAATTATTTACCCATTTAGACAGTAGGGTAAATTTCACTGGAGCAATTTACACTAAGTACCTTGCTCAAGGGTACTACAGCTGGAAGTGGGATTTGAACCTGCAACCTTTGGGTCCAAAGACAACAGCCACTATACTATCATCTGTTCGAACACATCTCCAGTGCCTCATAAAAGAGACTGTTACAGCTTTTTAGACTTTTTTTAAGCTTTGTTCTAGGATAGAATGTTTGTGCTGTGGACTATTATGAGCTCTCTTAAACAATTTTTATCCCCAGCCTGCTTAAGTCAGGGTATGACAGAAGAAATGCAGCCAAGGTTAAAATGAGGCATTTTTTGCACACCAAACCTGAAATCCATGACTTTATTGAATTAAAATGAATAAAAAAATTAAATGGAGATGACTAAGTAGACAACCATTGAAATGTGCTCATATCCATTCTGCTGAATCCAGGTCTCTTTGAATCACAGCATCTGTCAACTAACTACAAACAACAGTACTGGAGTGGTGAACAACGAATGGTCTTTCACATGGACTGGCTCTAAAAATGTTGAAGTATCTTGGTGTTGAGCCATAAGGACTTTCAGTATCATTCATGTGCTGTTTGTGAATGTTGAGGAGGAAGTTGTCTCTTATGTTCTTGCCGTTTATTCACAACTTTTGTTTTTTGGCCTTATTTCAGTCATATTAAACCTTTGCTTGACACAGTCTGTTTGTCTGCTCCAGTTGTGCTACAATTAGTTGTTAAACAGGTGTTTGTAATGCTGTATTACCATACTGGATGTTGTGGGCTTGAAACTGCTAAGTCCTCACGTTCTTGTATTTCATGTTGTGTGCTTTGTTGTGAAACTTTCCATGAAGGAAGCTATCATACCCTCTTCCTGTGAAGGCTGCACATGGTAGTCACACTGGGCATGCAAAACTAAGCCGGGTCAGATTGTCCCTAAGAATTGCGTTCATTTTTTTCCAGTTTCACAACGCGATTACAGTTTTGCCCCCAGCCAAAGAATATTTTAATTGTGTGCATTTGACCCTGAGAAATTATTGGTCATCAGCAAGGAATGCCACTCGGGCTGTTTTATTTCAATAGCATTTTGGTCTTTGTGTGGTT
This sequence comes from Scleropages formosus, assembly GCF_900964775.1. Lineage (NCBI taxonomy): Eukaryota > Metazoa > Chordata > Actinopteri > Osteoglossiformes > Osteoglossidae > Scleropages > Scleropages formosus. The sequence continues at coordinate 5,446,734 of NC_041830.1, read as the reverse complement.
ATGTTGTTGGGCATGTTGGGAGAGACAAGGATAAGGGTAGGAAATGAAGAGGGTCTTTCAGATGACTGCCAAAGCTTTTTTCTGTTATGTTTCAACACTTTAACTTCCATGAGCGTGCTGCTCTTGCGCCTAGCACGCTCTTTCGGATGGGAGAGAAATCTGACATCTATCCTCACTATCCTGAACACAGGGTTTGTTGTGGAAGAGGCCAGTGAGTGTGTCCGTGAGTCGTTCTGGCATCGCAATATCTTCTCTAGTGCGGGGCTCAAGGCCACACAAGCAGGGCTGTTTCATCGGGCTGGTCCTCACACAGCCTGCTTTGTTTGCCCGTGCTCCTTGGTTCTCTCCCTCCTTGTCACTGTGCTTCTGCAGTTTTTTTTTTTTTTAAAACTCAGCCACTTTTTTAAAAATAGAAGCATTGTAATTGTTCTACACATTGGCTACGCCTTTGGGCTTTCCACTGTTAAGTACAGGAAGGTGTCTTTTTTTCCTCTTTTTATTTATAATTTTTTTGTTTTCCACAATTTTTATGGGACCTGAATCTTTTTTTTTTGTTTATACTGAATAATGTATAGCATATTTAGCATGTGAAACACACAAGGGAAATAAGATTTAAAAATACGTTTTCCTTTTATAGTAATATGCTTTATGAGAAACTGGAAGTCAGAAATTTGGAAATTCAAAGGATAAAATAGTAATTAGCAAAATTTTAACCTTTATCCTTTCATCTCTGCCAGTGGTTTAATTGTCAGATATTTTGGTCTTGCTTGAATCCTTCACTTACATACAACTTTGTCCATAATCAAAGGAAAGATCAAATAAAGGATTTAAAGGCTTCCTTCTGTTTGGGGTTCTAGGGTGTTGGGTGATGTGTTAATGTTTATACCCCCGTCCCGTTGATGCCTTGTGATGTGGAATCATGCAGGTTTATCGTTGTTGCAGTTGGGATTGGTCTTTGTGCTGCCCGATTCTTATCTGCGACTACACGCGGGCTATTCATGTCTAATGAAACACTTGGGCACATTGTGCAACGGCTAAGATAAAGTGCCTTGAACTACTGTACCACAGTACTACCAAAGAAAGCATTTTCTTCCTGATGTTTCTTCAACATTGTGAGAAGCAGGATTTTAACATGTGAAAGGTGAAGTCACAGAAAACTGAACTGACATGAAATGTCTGCAAACAGATCAAAATCCAAACTAGAAGTGTAGCTAAACTTTAAAATGCTACATACAACATGCAACATTTCCACAGTAAACAAATGTGTTATTAAAAATTGAAGTTGAATGTAGTCTTTGAGAAGTAGTGAATTATATCTGAGTCTTGTATTTTTTTTGCTTTTAATTTTCAGTTGCCTTGCTTTCACATTTGAATAGGCAGTACTCAGCTTTGAAATGACATGTTGTCATTTGAGGAACAGTGACTAGTTTATGACAGTGGTGGTCTCTTAACAGTCACTTTCCAGTTCAGACTATCAGTACTCCCTTGCACTCTTCACAGTAGTAATTTTGTGGTTGCAGTAACGTTTATTGTGCTAAGTAGATTGATCTGATAATACAGGCAGCAAAAAATGCCATCATGATATTGATGTATAGCAAGTTTTATGCTTTGTTCCCCATTTACTGTAAGTATAAAATTATATATCTGTAACTCACATCTATAACTTTGTATGTTGTGAAATTCATTTTCGGTTTTTCTGAGTTGTATGTGGATTTGAGAAAAACATATAGTAAATGAATAAATGCAAATTGATATCTTTTGGTTTTTTTCTTCAACTGTAGCAATGCAATGTGAACATACTTAATCCAGACATTTTCTCACTTCTCCAGTGTTTGCTAGTTTCTAGAGCATCAGGAGCATTTTTTCAACCTACAGTACATAACCTTTCTCTAAGTACCACGGGTTACACTCTTTTTTTGAGGGGTTTAAACTCAGTTTTGGTGTGTATTGTTTCAGAAGTGAATCAGTGTCTGATCTGTCAGAAGAACTGGATGGGAAGGTTTGGTTTCGCACAGTTTAAAGAAGGTAGCACTAAGGTTAAGTAGAATACCCTTAGAAAAGAACAGTGTGAGCTGGTGACTAAATTTCCCATGGTGTGAGACTGTGTGAGTGGCTTCGCTTCAATGGGCTGCTATAGTGTTCTTAGGACGCTGTGCGTCTGGGATAGACTCCGGACTTCTGCGAACCTGACTTGGACAAGCAGTTAGTGGTAGTGAGTGGGTGTGAGGTGAGTAGAAATTGTTCCTGTTATGGAGAAAAAATGCAAAATTTTCTTGTGTGACTTCGACTTTATAATAATTCTTCTTAATGAGAAGAATGTAATACTGTTTATTTATATTTGTTAAACAAAAAGTTTTTGTGTGACTTACCAACAGTTCTTTGTCTGTGTCACTACAAATGAAAAATGAAATTCCAGAGGGGTAATAGCTACTGTGCTCTTTGTGATAAATGTTGTTGAGTATTGAGTATCTCTTAGCTAGCTTGTCTAAGCCACATTTTCGTCAACTGAAAACCAGAAGAACTCCAACAAATTTTATTTCTGAAATCTAAGATATAGGCTATTTATGCCATAGGCCACGGTCTGGGAAGACAAATGTTTAGTGAATGTGGAAAACAGTAGTGCTGTTGGAGAGCTCTGCCCTACAGGCTTGGTTCATGTGTTCTTATTAGGGCTGTGATCAGTCATGAAAGTAATGTGGCTGCATGGATCTCTTTCCACATGCATACACTATGTTCCTTCTGTGGTGCTGGAGGGTTCTGTGGCTAGTGACCACCAAAGAGACACAACCAAACGGTTTTAAGAACAATAACATGTTTTGGATTTTCACTACTGCTAGTCATGAAGTCTGTAAAGGACATTTATTCGTTTAGCAGACACTTTTCTTCAAAGCAATGTATTTTGCAGTATTTAGTTGACACCTGTATTCAGGGTGACTAACAGTGCTAGATACACTGTGCTAAACTCTCAGCATTCATTCACCCATCACCCATATATGCCAGGGCCATGGGACACATACATACACACTTACATACTCACAGTCACTTAAGTACCATCAGTCCTTTAAACTGCTGGAGGAGAGTGGAGCACCTGAAAGAAATCCCACACAAAAATGCAAATCCCACACAGACTGTGTGGGGGACTGAGAAAATATCCAGTCACACAGCTCAGGTGCTGTGAGGCACCAGAGCTATCTGCTGCACCACTGTGGAGCCACCCTACCTTGTTAAGCTGATAAACCTCTGAAGCTGGATACTAAAAGGAATATTTTTGCATTAAAGAACTTACTATATGGGCAGCATGATGGCACAGCAAGTAGCACTGCTGTTTGAGCACTGTCAGGTGCTGATCACTGCAGTCTCACAGCACCTGAGTGGTGTGAGAGGATGTGGGTTTGACCCTGACTTGGTCTGTGTGAAGTTTGCATGTTTTCCTTGTGTCTGCGAGGGTTTCCAAAGACATGCTGTTCAGGTAAATTGGTGACTAAGTCATCCATGGTATGTGAGTGACAGAGAGAGTGTGTTTCACTGATGTATGCATCACTGACCCATTGTAATAGTGTATTTAGCTGTAAAGTCACTGTGGGTGAATAACGTGTGGGCTGATAACACTACATAGTCTTCAGTGGAAGTCACTTTGGAGAAAAGTGTCTGCTAAATGAAGTAATGTAATGCAACTTATCACAGCTCACATAGCTTTCTCACATTGTCTCTGTCATATTGCAAGAAGGTTAATTTATGAAAACATATCCACCCAGTCAAAGTCTATCCTTCCACTTGCATTGTTCATTCCTGCTGAGACTGTGAAATTTTGTTGGCGTGTTAAGACCCAGGGTAATAATCGTAGGCGTCATTAGCAACGACTATTCGATCAGTGATTCACAATGTATTTTGCCCGCATTGCTGTCCTCGGGCTGGTCTGACAGCCTGTCAGCAGCTCAGGGTGTGTAGTTTCGGCCGTGTGCCCAGCTGCAGCAGGGAATCATGGGAAAGATACCACAGAGCCCATTGGGAGCTCCGTAGTGGCTCCCATCACCATTAGATATCATGTCTGAACCCATGTATCATCCTTCAGACAGCTCTGGAATCAATTTTCTTGCTAGGGTCTGGATATACAGAAACAATTTTGTGGGTTTTACATGTATTTTAAAATGCCAGATAATTTGAATAAACACACTAAATTGTGTTTGAAGCTTAATTTGGGCCAAGGAATATTAGGCATCTGTTCTAATGTGAGGACCTGAAGGAAACCAGAAAACTGTGACGTCCTGTCGAATGTGCTTTATACCAGTATTGACAATAGGTAAAAAAAAAAAAAGTGTTCTTTTGACACTAACTAGCAGTACCAGAGGTAAGGGGCGGTGCCTGGTAATTTAATTTAAATGTGTAGACACTAGTGATTGAAGAACTAATGCTCTAATATCTTGTGAGTGGTGGTGTGGAGGTTAAACGTCTGGTTGAATTTCATTTGAATGTCTGTATGCATGCTTTGTGTGTGGTTCTGTGCATGTGTCTGGTTGTATTTGTGTGTCTGTCTGCGAGTATGTGTGCTTGTGTGTGTCTGCCACTAAACCTCCCCCCACTTTTCCATTCTGATTGGAAGGACTCTCACTGCCATCATGATCCTGCTACTTAAGTTGGCTAGCTCATGTGAGGCACCTGGATCTGATTGGTGCAGCTGTTCTAGGGAGGCAGAGCTCTAGCTCCGGGGGGAGGAGTGTGTGACGTCAGTGGCTTTCAGTGGGTCACCAGTAGGGAGGGGAGCTGTTGGACGCGGTCAGGGTGGGGACTCTGCAGCATTTTACTCCACTGTTGTACTGGGGCTTGGTTATGTGTTTAATTTTTTTCTTCCATAAAAACTGATGTGAAATTACATGGAAAAAAGAATGACAAGAAAATTTGTACTTTAACATGGTTACCTTGCCTGATCGTGTCATTTTCAGGGAGTGAGCAGTTTTCTTTGTGCTCAGGATGGAGTCACTGGAGGAGGGAGAGCAAAGGGAGGGGACTGGGCTGGGGAGTGCCGAGGCATGCTCTCCTTCCTAGAGAGTCAGCCGCAAGTGTGTGTGTGTGTGTGCGTGTGTGTGAGAGAGAGCCAAGGTTTCACCTTTTAATGCTTTTATTAGCCAGGCCAGCTGTTTACAGCCTTTATTCTGCATGCAAAAGCACATCTGCCACTCCTTTGAGAGTCCATACTTATCCGTGCTTGAAAAGGGAGCTGTGTTTGTCATCAAGGTATTTAACTATAAAATCCTGTAAAATGTAGTCAAGGGGAGTGCCCTGCAGTTTAAACAGAAAATATGTCTTTCTGCTGACTATTTTAGCTTCTGTTAGGGGTGGAAGCTGCTGCTTTTCTACATTTTGTCTCTTTGCTCTACCTCAGCTGTAACACCCCTGCAGCACCTTGGGGAGTTTAACCAAACAGCTGAGGCCACTACACCTTACAGTTTGCATGTTTCTGATGTCTTGAAGTCTTGCAACTCCACTTACACCAGTGCAGACTGGTTTCTTCCTATTTGAAGGTGTTGGAACAAATTAATACTAGGTGTGTATTGCTTACTAGAATATTTCTTTGAAGTTATAGTTTTGTGACGCATACACACATCTACTTAATTAGACTCATGTCATTGCACCTACCAGTTATGATATATTGGAAGGTTGATTTGGGAAAACGTGGGTATTGGATTGATTGGGTCTCTGGTTGCTAAGAAATGCTGAATGCTTTGTTTTCTTGGCCTCCATGGTACCTGAGTGTTGCGCCCCATACTGTGCACCCATCTCCTCATCTTAAATTGAAGGCCTGAATTGAGGGTAGGTCTGCACGCCTCTGCAATGCCTGCAGCTGGAGAGCCCGAACAAACATCTGCAGAGCCCTGTGAATAGCAGGCTTCCAAGTGGCTTAACATGCAGTAAAGCCTGGACAACAAACAGACCAAAGACACCATGTCAGAAGGACTGGTGGCCCATGTATTTTAGGGACATTTTTACTCAGAATTGCAATAGGTGTTTTGTGCATTTTTAACCTTTAACAGCTGCATGTTGTAAGAGTGATAATTCTGGCTGCTGCTTAGCAGAGTATCAGGAAGCAGAATTTTGGGCAATCTTTTTTGTGAAGAACACTTAGAGTTGAGTGTTACATTTACATGCATATCCATTTATCATTATTTACATATAAGTTAAGGTGTGTGACAACAGGATGAAAAGATAAAAAGACTGAGATTATTTCATAGCGCCAGTACCAGGTTTTGTGTCCTACAAGTTCTCCTGTAACATGATAGTTATGTTCCTATGAAACATCATGTTATAACAAGCATGTTAAATACAGTAATCATCACCTAAAAAGCCCACATAGCACACCATACATTAAAGGAAGACAGGATTGCAAAACCTTCCAAAAATATATTGTATTGCAAATAATTAATAAATTGCATGAAATGAAAGCACTTTCATAGTGCTTTATGAATCCATCATCTGCTCTTGTATTATAGCCTTCCTTTTACAATCCCATCAACATTTTGACCACCAGAATGTTTCTTTACACAAATCATATTGGACCGGTATATTTAACTGTTGAGTAAAACAAAATTAAACAAAAATTTGTGTGTGAGTCTGAATTTTCAGAATGTGATCTTATTATTCCCAAGTCAAATGTACAGATATTTTACATTATGTAAAAAAATATTTAGCTGTTTATTCATTGCATTATATCAAAGTGCTTTATTAAAATGCTCTACAGGAGAAGTGGCTGCACTTTGTACTAACTGTATTGCATAGTATTTTGTAGATTTAGTGCAGCTGGTACGCACTAAACATGTTTGTACTGGGTATTCAGTTTTTTAGGAGAAATGTATTCATCTGTTCATATGTGTGGGGCAACAGGTCTGCTGTGTTTCCATGAATCTTTTTAAAACAAGTTTTATTCAGCCTTTCTTGCTTATGTTGTTCTTGTAAACTCATTGACTTCGTTGCTGTGGACTAAACTGACATTATCAAGGTTTACTGACATCAAGTTAGTATTTGAGTACCCCTCCCCCTCTGGCCTTACGCCCTGTGTTGCCCGGTAGGCTCCGGTTCCCCGCGACCCCGTGTGGGACAAGCGGTTCTGAAAATGTGTGTGTGTGTGTGTGTGTGTGTGTATTTGAGTACCTGCGGCAATACTGTTATAACCAATAAATGTCAATATATGTTGACGTTCTGCACAGATTCCTTTATATTTATGAACATGTTTCTTGGATTTGAATTATTTAAAAATACTTAAAAGGCCATCACTATACACTATGGTTGTAAAATTTTTAACTCAACATAATTGCTTTTAGCTGAGGTATCCTCATTTTCGTGTCATATAATTGTGATAAAACAGCAGTCATAATACCAAAATACATCTACCACAAGTGGTATTAATGTTAATTATAATAAAAGTAAGTGAAAATCAGTGAAAGCTTAAGTAACTGAGAAACTGGACCCTTGACATATGGTAAATTTATAAGGCCATTCTTGACAGGTTCAGAACTGCTTTTTGTAGAAGTTGAGGGTATGCGTGGGCATGTATGAACCTCTGTAATGCAAAAACCAAGAAATTGCCCACTTGTCTTAAGAAAGAAAGCTTCTTCCCACTCATGAAGTACAATTGCTCAAGGGGAAAAGAGTGTGGGTGGTGAGAGCAGAGCAGACAGCAAGGCAGATTTCTATCGACAACTTCCTGTCATCACGAAGCACTTCCTGTTTCTCTTGTAAGGTTCTATTTTGAGTCGCCTGGCCAGGGCTCTCTGTCTGCCTCACTACTATAGCCACTAATGTAATGTACAGGACTTTTACTTTTCAACAGGCCTACGAGCTCATTTCTCTGTGCATCAAGGCAATGAGCTGTTGTAGCAGAGTGTCATCTGGACCTTTTGGGACAGCTCATGCTGGTATCATTTGGTACCTTTTTCATTAAAAAGAAAACATTATTGTCAATATCTGTTTGAAGTATGTTGATAGTACAGCTGGGAAGCAGGTAGAGCAGTGGTTAGTCGTTGTCTTGCACTCAGTGGACCTGGGTTTGAATCCCTGCTCCTGCAGTAGTACCCTTGAGTGAGGTACTTAAATACAGTAAAGAAATATGAAAGAGCTGTATAGTTATAAGAAGTTCATTATACTAACCCAGTTATTGAAATGGCATCAGCTAAATGATGGGTAATATTAATTTGTGTGTTATATCATTATTTCAGTGCACACTTATCTCCCATTAAATGGTTGCAATTTGTTCTTGAAAATGGACAGATAATCGAAAAAAGACAAAAACGGTGTCATCTGGACCTTCTTTTATGAAAGTGTTATGTCCGTTATGAAAAAACGGATAATGAAATTGCTTATTTTATTATTTGTTATGAAGAAAAATTCCAGTTTCAAGCCCATCACAAAAAAGTATAGTAGTGTTTAGGCAAAAAGAGAAAGTAGTGTAACATTAAAATAGAATGACTGACAACAAAATTGTACTCAGCCCTTCATGTTTGTATGTTTTTTGTCTTTTTATTGATAGCATTAGCATGTTTTATGTTGTTTTTTTATTGATATCATTAGCAAGTTGCACATGTCCACGAAGCTTTTCTAAATAGCACACATCTCTTTAAAGCGCACACTCACGCACACATCATCTGAAACCGCTTGTCCCATACGGGGTCACGGGGAGCTGGAACTTAACCCGGCAACACAGGGCGAAAGGCTGGAGGGTGTGGGGACACACCCAGGACGGGGCGCCAGTCCATCACAAGGGATCCCAAGCGGGACTCGAACCCCAGATCCACCTCAGAGCAGGACCCGGTCCAACCCACTGCGCCACCGCGCCACTGTGCCCCCGTTTTTGAAGCTTTTTTTTTTTTTTTTTAATGTGTGTATTTGTAGAAGAAAAAATGCCGCTGTATACAAAAAGCTTCCTCACGATTTTGCATCTGAAATTTTATGTTAGTTTGGAAAAGAGGTAAGAACAATTAATTTTATTTTTATTATATTTAATATTCTTTTTAATTTTTTCTACTGTAAATTAAAAATAAATGCAGAAAGTAAAGATATCTTTTTTTTCTAGTTGATATCTTTAAGGTTTTCTATTGGGTAACAGCAAGCTATTTGCAGAAATTCACTTTTCATGAAGGGCTGAACATGAAGCATCTAGTGCATACAAGGAAATTTTACAAAAGTCATGATTGCATAAAGTAAACAGAATTAAATGAAACTAAGTGCGGACTGGCTTGAGGAAGACAAAGGCTGTATGTCACAAAATTAAAGCGCAATGGTGCAAAACATGATACAAACAGGCAAGTAGGACAATCGGACCACACAGTGCCAGACCACAATCACTCGTGCATATACCAGTTCCCAGAGTGCAGTACATCTCATGGTCTCTCTCACAGAGTTGTTTGGAACAGTTTTCAGATACAGAAAAAACACACGAGACTAAAGGTTGCGGACCAGTTAGACACATTTCAACTTACACAAATGGACCATTCTTCAACCCCTTATGTAAGTCAAAATTTACGTATGTCGGCTTCCCCCTCCATTACAGAGCCAAACTTCTGATTTCCTTCACATTTGTTGCAAACACGGGTATAAAAAAATTACACAATATAATTCTGTAGTAAACGTCAGACTTATTAAATACTGTAATAAGACATAAGCCTACTCAGTGAAATAAATTATTACATTTCTATAAAGCATACATTTAAAAAAATAGACAGTTGTAGACGTGTGTGTGCGTGAGACTACTGCATACGGTATGCGTATGATATTGTACTGTGCTTGCTTACCTTATGTCTAGTAGTATGCTGGCGCACAAGAGGGTGGTGGTGTTGTGTAATTTATAATTTTTCCATCTCGGTTATTGCTCTTTGATGTTTCTTAGTTACTGTTGTTTTCATGCTAGCTGTTCCTTTCATGTGCTCCTTTATACGTGCAGCATCCTTCAGTATTGTATTTACAGTCAATACGGCTAAACCTGTTCCCATGCTATAGACGATAATCTTTGTCCACCTTCATATTTCCTTATTATGTTTAATTTCATCTCCAGATCAATTTCTGTATGCTTGCAAAACTGTTCTTGTTATTATTCAAGCGCACGTTTACCACCAGGCATTGTAAATAATGAAAAGGGTAGAAAATATGCAAAAAAAGCACTACACTAAGGAGAGGAGATGCGTTCACTGCTCAAAATGCACAAAAACTGGGAAGATGCAGCTTCCTGCCTTGTCTGGCTATGCCAATTTGCACGTAACGTATTTCAGATGTTTTACGTAAAATAAAACCGTTGTCCATCCGTAAATAATGTGTATGCCGGGAATTTTTTATGTAAATCCAGATTTACGTAAGTTGAATTTACGTAAGTAGAGGGATGTCTGTACATTAAAATCTGGACCAGTAAACATTATAGTATTAATACTCTTAAACCAGATGCATGAACAGCCAGATATCAGAAACTAAATAATGGGAAGTGAGTATATTACTATTACTGTTCTTTTATCTGATGCCCCTGTCCTTGGAAATTTATGGTTTTTACAGTACAAAAGTATTTTCATGGTGCTCATCACTTTTCCGTTCCATGTGGTCAGAGGCATGTGTAAAGCAACCCTGTACAGACCTTGCCATGCATTCATTTGCAGAGTGTTTTTTTTAAACATCAGTCTCTAAGCTGGAACTAAATGGAGAAAGACAAAAACAAGAGCCAAGCCTGTGTTGGTCACTGGTGATGGGACAGCTGGCCAACCATCTGCAGAACAGTCCTCATCATATACAGGTCTAGGTTTGTGAAACAAAAGGGAGCGCTTACCATCCCCCAGGGTGTGGTGGGTACCAGTGTCTAGATGAATTGTCAAAGAAGTAGTATTAGTAGGATAGAAATAGATCTTGGTTGTTAGATAAATTAGATCCATCCTTGTATTAATACAAGATTCAGGCTCTCCCTTAAACGTTCCTGTGCCTTCCTTATGTCTTTGAGTGGAGTATTTTCACTACCAAACCCTCAGAATGTCATGGTAAAGATGAATTTGGACTGGGAGCAGTTCAGAAAATATTTCACCACAGCCTCAGCTTCCGTTTGTACCTGTCAGCTGACTGTGTGTGTGTGTGTGTGTGTGTGAGAGAGAGAGAGAGTGTGGTTGCTATAGTAACTGCAATAGGACTTTTAAACAGGATATTCTGTGCCCAGTTTTTGCTGTTCTAACAGGGATTTATCCAGGCAATTGTGAAAACAGTGTAAATTGGGGTGGGGGGAGCCAATAAAACCTGTTGTTTTTGTCATCTTCCATACCAAACACAAAAGTACTCATAGTGGGGAATGTCGCATCTCAGTTGTCCTCCCATTCAGAATTCGGCTCATTCTTCCAAGGTGCTGCAGATTTGGGGCAGGAAAAGGGAACAAAAGGAGGTTAAAGCTGATTATTCCATGTGTTTTCCAAGCTTTACCCACAATTTTTTTTTTTTTTCCATTCATACACAAATAAACAAAAACTTGAGACATACCTGTCATCATTTACTCACAAATGTAGGCAAAGCATGTTGTGGTCTCTGAACTTGAAAGCACATTATTCCAGACCCACAGCATTTCACACCATACAGGCCAAAGATTAGAAGGACTTCAACATCTATCAGCAACCAGTAAATAAACCTGTCATCGTTAATTTTCTAGTAAATGGAGCTGGGGTCCCTCAACATCCAGGTCATTCCCAGCTACAGGGTGTTCTGTTTGCTTGCAAGACAGAAATTGGAGACTTGGATCAGAGCCGTGTTGGTCATGCCAGTCTGGCTGTTGAAGTGATTAGCGTCAGGGAGTGGGGATTCCGTGTGACCTACTATTGCTCACAACTGGAACAGTGTTCTTTGATCCATACCTCCCTGCCCCCATCCAACACTCCATCTTAATCCTCAGCTCTGTCAGTAAGCACAAATTGCTGCTGCCTAAATCATCATACGTAGTGCAACCTCAAAGTATACGAACCCTGTAAGGGATGGTCATTATTCTTTTTAAAGAAAGTATGAAATCTAAATCTTAAAGTAAACTTATAAAATGAGTAATTGATTATGATTCTACTTACCTGTTTTGTTCAACCAGTGCAATGAATGCATCATTGAACCCAGTGGGTTCAGTTCTTTTTACACCTGCACTGCTTCCATTTTTCTACTGCATACGATTTCCTCTAAACTAACATATGACATTGGTAATTACACACCTATTATGTCAGATGAGAAAGATTGCTTCTGATTCAATAATGATTTTCTGGTAAAACTAAGGAACACAAGGGTTCACGTACTTTTAAGCAACACTCCATGGCTATGTATCTAGTATGATATGGGAGAGGGTAACAGTTCTATGGGTGACGGAGGCAAGTTTATGCCGGCACTGGATTGGAAAAGGAGAGTCTTGGTATTATCTGTCTGAGGTCTTGCCTCAACAAAGACAAATTTAATCGGGTCAAGGGAAAGTTTTTCCTTTCCAGATGGACAGGCTTGTCGCATAGGATTGCCAGATCTTATAGCTGCTGACCCATTCTGTACATGCACAATCAAGTAGCTGTCAAATTGTTGCAGCAGGGTATTCTTTTCTCTGTAGAAAATGGCTTTGTGAAACCAGTGTCCCATCTGCTGTGGAGAAAATAGTCTTGAAAAGAGCTTATCTTGATGCTTTTTCGTGAGTAATATTTACTTGGCAATTACGTTTTTTGTCAATTCACAAAAAACAGAGTTGTAGCAGGTTTGTTTTCATCCAAAGAAGTTAAGTACTCATATTGTTTGTCCCTTCTGAGCTAGATTGTGCAGTTAAGTAAAAGACTTATAGTAGGGATAAGAGTCATGTCAGGTGAACTTGTCAGGGCTGCAACTGCAGTCCCAGGATCGTCTGAAATGTGTGTACCATGTGTGTGAGGAAGGAGAAATATGAGGAAGAAGTGCTGTATTGTTTGCAGAAGGCGAATCTGTGAAATGGGGGAATTGCCATATCTCCATCAGAGAGGCAGAAGGTAGTGAAAGTGCAAACGAACAGAAGACATTTTCCACAAATGACAATAATGACATGCAGTGTTAGATTAACCTTCATGAATTTGCATTACATTAGCATATTTGCCCATCACTCAATTGTTTATTGCGTTGTCTTTAGAGGATTTGCTTAATGAGGGCCCCCTTTAATTCTTAAAAGTGTTTGTTTCGATTTATGCCATTTGCAATGTATTACATCGTTGAGCTTTTATATACACGTGTATATGGTATGGATGCAGCCATTTTGTCTTTTCCAGCAAAGGCAGGTATAATCAAACTCACACTAAAATAGTTTTAATCAGTTTTTTTTAAAAGCTTTCTCTTTTTTCAATATTCTATTCAGTTAAAACTGTATATGCAAATGAATATCATGTTGTATAGGAATGTAACTTTTTCATAGTGATACTTTGTTCATTTGATTAGCTGTTCTTGCATATTATTATTAGAATTTGACATTTACATGTATTTATTTAGCAGATGCTTTTCTCCAAAGCGACATACATCTCAGAAAATACGTGTACATTACGTTGGCAGAAAGAAAGACTTAGATGCAGATGCATAACTCTTGAGTCATTTAGTTTGTTTCTTTCCACCATATAAACCAATGTTCATCACACAAGTAGCTGCATACCTTTCTAGTAATGTATATTTTTGAAATACATATAAACATTTACATTACGGGGAAGCTGCTTAAAGGTTTATCCATTGTTTAAAAGGCATGTTCTCAAAGTCATAGTGCAGGAACATTTACACATTACATGAAATTAAGAGATTGTGGGCAAAGTGAGTCTGGAAGAGGTGAGTTTTAAGACCTTTTTTAAATGTGGGCAGAGATTCAGCAGTTCTGAGTACATCCCAGGTATATGAAATATATGAATATTTACCAGCTGACATCATAAGATATTTCAACAGTCTCTCTCTTCCAACAATTCAATTTCTTTCTTTCATTTTTCTCCATACTTGATGACCATGGAAAGTGCCACTGGCTTTGTGCCTATGCCACCTCAGCACGTTCCACAAATCAAAGTGTCCCAGCTATCCAGCAGGTCAGATGACATCTGTACCTGAAGTCCTTCTGGTACCTCCTACAGTTCACATTTAATCTGTTTATAGTCTGGGGGTTTTCTGGAAGCTGTTGCTGCCCTTCTGGGAGGTAATCATATACAGTTTGTCTCATTTTACTGTGGTTTTGTTTCGTTCATGTGGTCAAAGAACATTGCATTAAGATCAAGTATGGACAGTGAGATTCACTGTCCAGACACAGTTTCTTCCCCTGGTTTGTGGTCAGTGGGACACTGCAGCCCGACTCCCTCCTGTGTTGTAGAAGCAACCCCTCCGCACTGCAAAATAAGGCGGACAAGGTGAAGCTGACCATGTCAGGGGGCATGTTGTGTTGCTACTTCAAGGTCACTGCTTTGAATTCTTTTGGATTATGAAGTTTTTTCAAGGCTTCAAGGGATTTTTACAAGGCAGTCAGATGAGGCACAAAACTTAGACTTCCTTCTGCTGCATGTTCTTTGTTCAATGGAACACGTTTGCATCATGCAGGGAGAAACAGTCACCCTGGGACTTGGGTCATATTGACAACATAATTGTTTCTGTTGCCTTTTTCAGTTCTACTTTATAAATATCCAGGGACACATAGAAGTTCCCAGCTCTTCATAGTTCTGAGTTGTTCTGAAGAGTTGGAGCAGGAAAGGTGGTGAGTCATGAGTTCGAACCTCATGGTACTGTCAGGAGGTTATAATGAAACTGGGCACCCGGTTATACATTCAGCCATTTAAAACCCTGACTTGCATTTCATAACTAGACAGAGCAATATAAATCAGTTATTTCAGTGGAGCAGCAAAATATTAGTTATCTTAAATAAATTTGAATTGGCAATAATTTGAATTAAAATAATTTAGTAGGTATTCTAGTGGGTAGGTATCATGAAATGCAGAGCCCCTTATCAAAACATTTACAAATAACTTACTGCAAAAACATCCATCTTTATCAGTGGGAAGATTTGTAAGGTATTTTAAATGTGTCAGTAAAAATAAAAATTCTGATTCAGCTGTCTTAGAAAACGGTAACATACCTTTCCTCCTTGATCAATGCTGTGTTGTAGTTTTTAGAGATGCGAATTTAAAAGCATGAAGGTGCATGTTAACAGAGATGTTTATTCAGTTAGTGCTCGTAAGAGAAGAGACATGCTGGTTGAAAATGCCAGCCTTTTTATTGCAGCCCAAGGAACAAAACAGTGTCAAAACTCACAATTACTAAGCTGGGTGGTTGCCATGGCAGTGGTGTCATGTGATCAGGTAACAGTATTCATACAGAAATACTTCTCCCTCCCTTATGCAAGAGAGGCAGAGGAAGAGAGGGGCAGAGGGAGACAGAGTGATGGACAGTGTGAGATGAACAGGGACAGATGCAGAAAAACCTGGAGAAGATGTACATCTGGAAAAGAGGGAGAAAGCAAGAAAAATAGGCACAGGAGGGTGAAGAAGAATAAGGTAAATCAGAGTGGGGAAATGAGAAAGGGAGATGAGAGAGTGCAGCTGAGGGAGAGGAGAAGGCAAGAAGAGGATATGGAAGAGAGAAAGGGAGAGAAACAACAGAAATGGCGATGGAAGGAGATAATTATGGGGACTCCTGGACTCTTGAACAGCAGAGAAGACACCATGAAGGTTGCTTGATGAAAAATTAATACTGCAAAATGGGCAGGAGGCAAGAGAGGAAAGATGGCAATAGAGGGCTGAGTAGAGAAGGGGATGGGTCAGAAAATCGATTTTTTTTTTTTCTGTATAAGGACTTCTGTTGATGTATATTACACAGCATAATGCAGCAGCAGTCACCATAGTATCAAGATCACCAGGGGTAAGCAGAGGTAACTCACTGCAAGAAGTGTGATGGCACAGAAGTGACATTCACTCTTGTACACAGGAAACTAGCTGCATGATAATGTGGTTTCCGGGGAGGTGTGTTCCACTATTGGTCTGGCCTGCAGTTTCCATATTGGTAGCTGTTAGTTTGCAATGACCAAGAAACACAGTGACCTTTCGGTGGGTTTTACTTTCATTCAGCTAGCTGCAGTAACTATGAAATTTTGTTAAGCTTAAAAAATTTAGCTTTTTTTAAAGCTTATTTAAAAAAGAAGTAGGCGATATCTCCCTTTTCCTCAGCTTTGCTATGTAGTTTGAAGTACACGCTAGACCCAATGTAATGCAGAATTGCTTATAATGTGGACCAACGTTCCAGTGCATTTACCGGTTCTATGAATGTTTAAAGTTATTGATTTTTTTCACATGCACCATGGAGCAATTAGGGCAATTTCTGTCTGAAACATAATTTCCTGCAAATAAACTGTTTTCTGTTCTTGTTTCTGTCATCTTAAAGCTTTGTTTGCTTTTGTATTAGAAAAATACAGCTACCATAACTAATATACAAAGACAGTCAAATAAAAATTCCTTGCATTTTTAATGACCACCATGTATGCCAAAAATTTTTTTTCCTTTCCTTTTTAATAAAAATTTGTTCTGGAAACGGAAAGTTCTTAAAGGAAAAAGTACAACGTAGTCATTGCAAGAAAAGGACAGCTAGTAGTGTAATGTTTAGAGGCTGCCTTTGGATCCAAAGGTCACAGGTTAAATCCCACCTCCGGCTGTAGTACCTTTGAGCAAGGTAGTAACCCTGAATTGCTCCCGTAAAATTACTCAGCTGTATAAACAGGTCAATAATTGTAGGTAGCTTAACACTGTAAGTTGCTTTGGAGAAAAGTGTCAGCTAAATGAATACATGTTATGTAAGAAAGCTAGCAGCACTGGAGTTACTGAAATCAGGAAACCAATTATTGAAATTGCAAAAAAGAAGAAACAGTGAACAAAAAAGCAGTTATCTTTAAACACCAAGATAAACTCCATCAGGTAATCAGTTCTAACAGTTATTTTAATGAGAAAAATGCAGCTTTATATCCACATTCTTAATCTTGGGATGCTTATTGGCTTGTTTTCATTAATAATGATAGAATGTAATTATTTTTAGTGTGTGAATTTTTTTTGTAGCAATAAAATGCCAAAAAACTGAGTGAATTTTTTATTAATATGGAAAAAAGCATATGATTTCTACACGTACATCTTCATTTGTTTTCACTAACTCTTATGTAACAATCATTATTTGCAGTTCTGTCTTATGGCTTAGTGGTTTTTAACTGTCAAGCATGAAACATCGATAAGTTTACATAAAAATACATAAATCTGATACAACATGGACTCGGTGTGGTCCAAAATTTTGGTCCCCATTCAGTGTAGGTTAAAAGAAGGTACTTATTTAACAATATGGAGTAATGGTAGTAGTAACAAGAAAAATTACTTGGCTAATGTTACTACTGCATTGAATAGTAAGCCTGCAGAGACTCATTTTTTAGCTAAATAAAAAAGCTACCCAGTCTTTCTGTTAATTCACCCCTTTCAGGCCTACAGACATCAGTGAAGGACAGACCATCCTAGAAATACTGTAGGTAGTTGCTGAGTTAACACTGACTTAACACTTAACAAGAGCAAGTTAATTGTATGTGATAAAAACTGCTTGCTTCAGGACAGCATGCTGTATAAAAGTTAAAAATGTAAACCAACACAGCATTTGATTATTGTACCAGCGATTTGTTTCTCTTTAGTATTTTTTTCCTATTTTGCTACCCTTTTCATATAGAAGTGGCTATAGATATTCCTACAGTGTTTGCAAAGTTACTTTTGTAAATATACATCTTCCCCTGCCTTACAAAAATAGTGCATTCCTGAAAACCCCTTTGTAAGGTAAATACTCATAATGGAAAGATTGTTTTCTACGAGATGTATGTCACTTTCGAAAAAAGTGTCTGCTAAATGAATAAATGCAAATATAATTGCCATTGGTTTCCATGTAAAAAAAAATTTAATGTGCTCCAAAACCCTAAAATTAAAACCCATTTATTCTAAAATATCACCAAATTCCATTAAAATGGGCACAGTTGTATCAACCATTAACATTTAGTTATCGTAGCACAACATAAGTAAGCAGTTTCCTTTCATTAATGAGTCTATAATATTGAACCTCTAAAGTCTCTTAGGAGGAAAGAGTGTCTCCTGAATGAATAAATGTAAATGCCTTGTGCTGCTCAACTATCAACAGGTGC